>NC_048228.1:33513546-33813546 GCF_002007445.2 Ailuropoda melanoleuca | reverse complement strand
TCCGAGAATCTGGGTGGAAAGAACTTCAAAGATCTAAATTCTTTATTTCCACATTTTAAAAAATTTGTCTTAAGACCTTTCTCTAACTGACATGACTAGTCAACAAACAAATGGAAAAATTAACCCAAGGTATCAGTTGATATGTGAGCAGTAGTCCCAAATTTTTGAACGGGTTGCCCAAAGTCTTACAACTAACAAGTGCTAGCACTGGGACTAAAGCCAATGCCTTCTCAACAACAATCCTCAAAACTACTCTGTCAGGACAGTGTGGCTAAGAAATCATGAACTCAGAGTTTCAGAGGAGGCAGGGCCCCCGGGGTCAAGAAGCACCACCTTCCATTCAAAGTAGGAACCCCTCTACCATATGCTGACATAAGGATAGTGCTTAAGACACATCCAGGGGTGCCTGGGTGGCATAGCGGGGCACCTGGGTGGCATGGCAGTTAGGCATCTGCCTTCGGCTCAGGGCGTGATCCTGGCGTTGTGGGATCGAGCCCCACATCAGGCTCCTCTGATATGAGCCTGCTTCTTCCTCCCCCCCCCCCTGCTTGTGTTCCCTCTCTCGCTGGCTGTCTCTATCTCTGTCGAATTAAAAAAAAAAAAAAAAAGACACATCCAAAATTGTACTCCACTACTATTGATGGTCACCTCATCTATTATCAATTCTAATTTACGAAACCTTCTTAGGATAAACACAATCTGCCTTCCCAACACTTCTCATCTCTGGCCTGCTTTCTCCCCACTTTGGCATCAGAGTCTTTCAAGTATTTAAAGATTGTTAGGATGCCTCTTAAAAGTCATGATGCCTCTTCTTTATTTCAGACCAAATATCCTCAATTTTTAAACTTCAACTAGATAAGCATGGTTTCCAGATATCTCCCTATATTTCTATCTTCACTTTTATATCGATGTCTGTTGGGGTTCCAATGTCTTCACTAAAGTGAGGCATCTGGAAATGAATGTTATACTCAGGTAGGCAGCATGGCAGGACTACTATTCTCCTTGATTTGGAACATGTAGTTGTAGCAATGCCTCACAAATTGTTGCCTTAGATTATTCTCGGTTAAGTAATTATTTATAAATATTATTGCAGGCTCGAGTTACATAGGAAGATGGAGATAAAATGGTTAAGCATCTCCTTTATAAAATGAGGCAATAAAGCCCCAAGAAGTTTAAGTAATTCGTTAAAGCTAACCACTCTGTGTATTCCTAACATGAAAGGCTCTTAGGCTAAGTCTCTGTAGTTTTGTGGTTGCAATGATAGCTTTTGAACCTATGTACAGAAATTTATATTTAGCTATTTAATTTCACCTTAATAGTTTTAGAGAAAATTTCAGGTCATCTATTTCTTAATGCTGTCTTTCCTCCAAATATCGGCCAACTCTTCCAGTCTTTTAGCTCCATTAATCTGATATGTCTGCCATTTATGTTCTTGTTCTAATCATGGATAGCACTGTAGTACAAGAACAGAGCAAAGATCTTTTCAAAGACACTACTTAAAAGCTCTCTCCAGCCTGACATCAATAACTTGAATTTGTTGCTGTCGCCAAATATAAACCAATTAAAATATACATTGTCCAATTCACATCTTTGTATTTCATTCACATGGATATTATAATGGACATATCAAATTCCTTTATAATTGTGATGGTCACTTGAAAAGGATTTTCCTCTAAGATTTTTTTCTTTATCTATGGTTAATACATTAAATGCTAAATAATCTAGAAGTTAGCTTATATCTATAGCTTACCCTAATTTAACACTCAGTGAATGATGGCAGCAGTTTTATAAATATATTTATGTATAAATATAGTTGAAAGACAATTCTCCATGGAACTTTCATGTTTCTCCATGTCTTTTCACGACAGTTGTATAATGATCACCTTGGAAGATAAAGATACTGCTTATCTTTGGAGCAAATGGCAAACGTGTCTACTTCCCATTATAAAAAACTCAGGTTCTCTGAGCTCAGAGGTCCTTCCTGGAACGCAGCCACTGAGTGTGTAGATATCATCTGATCCTCTCTGCATCTCCGTTTTGGAACCGGGGCTTTGGGAACTGGCACAAAAATGATAAAACTCTTGATAGTGCTATTGCTGTGAGTAACAAACTGTCCTTTGTCTCTGACCCAGGAGTCTTGTGTCATCTATCAGGAACCACAAAACTGTGGTGGCTAGGGTAAGGTCAAATCTTAGAGTCCTTAGCTTTTGACAGTTATTATCCTTTTGACCTATTTGACATAGCGTCTCCTTAGTAAAACTTGGTTATCACTGCTTCCTCTCATTCTAAAATTTCACGAGGATCTTACCAACATATGTTTTTTTCCCCTTCCTATTTAGAAAATAAAAATAATTTTTATCTCCTTTTAGTCTTTACCATCTTTCCATCCGCAGTGAATAATGACACAGTTTTATTAAATCTAAAGTTATCAAAGTACTTGGAAATGTATTTTTTGGAATAATAAGATTATTGGCAGCTTGAGAAGTCTTCACTATTCCCTTCATCCCTTAGTTTTCATTTCCTCTTAACCCAGTTTTTCTTCCTTCCTTCCACTCTGAAATTCACTCTTAGTACATGGGTGAAGTTCTGGTTTCACTGTGGTGTAGTTGATATTATACTATCTGTCCTAAGCCGTAGTCTTATTCTTGCTAATTCTATTTTTCCTACCATGGCGGGGGAAAAAAAATAGCAGTGACTACATTTTTGTGAGCACTCCTCTTACCTTTTAGTTAGAAGTGTACCTTGAGAAGTGAGCACTAAACTTTTAAGGAAGGAGATTTAAGTGGAATCCATTTCAAGTGGTCCTTGCAATATAGTTGGAGATTGGAAACATCTGTCTCTCAGTCTGCTGTTAGCAGCCGGTGCTTGAGGCAGAAAGAGGAGGGGTTCTTCTCATCACTGAGTTGGAACAGAAGGGAGAAGCCTCCCTGCTGGGCTGGAGAGCTGTCAGACCTGTACTCTCCAAGCACACCCCTGGCATGCAATATTGATGGGCACCGTTCTTGGAGGAGGGATAGCAAGGGAAGGAAGGGGCAGTAGGTGTCAAAAGAATTTATTAACCCAGTGAGGTGCAAGAATGTAATGAATAGGGAAGTGGCAAGGTGGAATTCAAAACGGGGAATGAAAAACAAAGAAGAAATAATGATAAGAATCTTTTTGTTTTCAAGATGAAAGAAGTAGTGTTGAAATTGGAAACATTTCCAAGCATATGTGGAAGGAGTGATTTAGGGAAGATTAAGATTTGACTATGTGAAACCAAAGGTCAGAGCGTTTAAATCCACATTTCCTTTCTTTACATGAAGAGAGGATATTAAAATACACAGAACAAAACTAGTAGAAAATAAATATAAATAAGCCTGACTCATGCTTTTGCAAAGGGCTCCACTCCTGTGTTACCTGAAATACTGCAGCATTCTCTAAATACTAACTGCAGATGACGTGGAAATGAACACAAAGCAAAAATCCACTGCAGAAGCAGCAATTAAGTCAAAAGTCAGTAATGAACGATAATTAACGTTTTCAAGGCTTTTCAAAGTCCAGCGAGGATAATATGGTAATGTTGGATGGATTCTGAAGCCTCCGGGACAAAGCCCCGCAGAGAGGAGTTTGAGTTTCCTGTCACAAAGATTTTCTCATCCTTTGCTTGCTGCTATCAGTGAGGAGAACTTCTACACAGAAGGGCATGATTTACAAAACTTTCATAAAAGCAATCACATTTGCGCTCACGGCACACCTGTAAGGGAATTGGGATAAATATTTCTATTACTTCTTTCTCCAGAAGAGGAGACTGAATTCTAGAGCTATTAACACACTTGCCTAAGGCCTCCAAACTAGGAACAGGCAAGGCTAGATTTCAGCACAAGTGATTTGGTTTCTTTCACACAGTGGTGTATTTTGGGTTGCTTATCTGGGTTTAGGGCCTTGAGACTTTTTTTGGGTCTGTTTGCTAGAGGAAGCTCGAAATTACTTCCTGAAGAGAATCTGTCTCCATCCACCTCTGTGTGGAGACAAGATGCCTTGCCTTCTATTAACATACATGTCTTTTGTCAGGTCCCTCAGGATGACAATCCCACCCGAGGCTCAGCTGCCTTTTGAAACACACGGTTTCACATATAACTGGCAACTTGAAATATTTGCACTCTAGGTATCTGACAGGGAATATCTAACTCACTTGCTATCAAAAGCTCAATTGAGCAAAAAAAGATATTTATGGAAGCCACTCTGAAGGGTGCGCCACCATTTCCCTAGACAAGCCAGAATCTATCCCTGGATGCAGCCAGAACAGCTAAGTATTATGCTCTCACTGAATGGCTGAATCCTCATGGAATTATTTTACTGAATTTCTACTTGGGCCTTAGCCCATCTACTTACATGGAGGGACGCTAACAGAAGGAGCCCTATGAAAACTCATTGCTGTTTTAGTTTTGAGGATGCTGTTCATTGTATTAACAAAAAAAGAAATGTCTTCTTTATGTGGAATGAAAGGAGAAATAATTGAACTTCTTTGGCGCGTATTTTTACTCATGGACACATGGATTTTGTAACTTACCACATTCCCCTCTTGAAAACTTTGGAAGAGTAAATTCATGACCTATTACCAGGAAATACACTGGGAATCACACGAAATGTATACTTTAACTGCTCACCTGACTTTATCTTTTCAAATCTTATTTTTTCTCATTTTCTCATTTTTTTTCATCCACTTATTTACAATTTTTTCCCTCCCATTGTAAAGACTGTGTTTTCATAAATCACCTTCAACAATCTCTTTATAAGTAGGACTGCAGTATATGAACACTGTGGAGAACAGTGAGAGAATAAGATTTAAATATACCTGGACTCCACTTTCTTCCCCTTATACCTGGAGCCTTTATACAGCTGTACATTGCAATAAGGACTTGGGGACTCAAAAGGGGAATATCACTGAGTTTCACTAAGAAATAATAATGTCAACTACTATTTTACCAAGTTCCAAAAGCATGTTATACAAATGAAAACTTTCTGTTATACGAATACTTACATAAAATAATTTTGGTCCGCTATCTTAACAAACTATTTTGTTATTTATACTTAGTACCTATCTATGATAGTTTACATTGCCTCACCACTAAGTCCCACCTGGAACCCTTCTTAACTGGGATTTCATCCTTGGAAAAAATCCTAAAGGCCACCAATGTCTTGCAGTCAACAAATCCAATGATTTCTTGCATTATTCTCTTTCTTTACATTTCAATTTTAATAACACCTGTGGCAACCACTTCACCATCTTGAAACTCTCTTTACTTTTGTTTTTTTCTCCATTATACTTACAATCATTCATTCAAAAATACTCATTGAGGAGCCACTCGGTGCTCGGCACCACGCCAGATGCAAACTCTGTATTTATCTGCCTTTTCCTTACGTGTTCTATTTCCCTGGTGACTTCCCGACTGCACCACCAGCGTGAATCCCATCCCCTAGCCGCACTCATTGCCCACATCTAAATAAAAATTCGCCCTTCTTCCTGGAACCACTTGCACTTACACGTTTCCCAGCGCCCAGCGCTGATTTCCTACATATTCATGATGTGTTTGTCACTCCTCTATGATACTTCTAACTGGTGGTGACATTTTTTTTTTTTTTTGCCTGAAATATATTTCACTCTTCATCCTCCAGACTCAGGCCTAGCTTCTTCCCCTCTCTCCTCACACCTAGTTTATAGCCGCAGCTCAATGAGGCAACCAGCCTTCAGGGAGTCTTCCTGTTCCCTCTACCAACTCATCCAACCTTCTTCACCAGTTCAGGCTTTAAAATGCACTGCTCTTTTCGTATCACTTGGCTGCTTGCAGACCTTTCATGGCGCCCCGCAGTTTATCAAAAAAGTTCTATTTACCTTTACATTTGGAATGTCTAAGTCGATTTTCTGGCCTTTTGAAAAAACTGCTAAGCGAGGGCAGAATACAGAGAACGGGAAAATTAACATTGGTATTTTGCATTCCCATTATTTTTCAATAAGAAATGACAAAGAGCAAAATTTCAGTCTGAGTCAGACTCTTTTTTTTTAAACTGCTACTGAAAACAAGGCAAAAAGGTCCACGTGAGTGCCATTAATCATGGAAATTGTATCCACGGGGGAAACAGAGGCTTCACGGCCTCTCCCGAGTTCTGTAAAGCGGGAGAGGTAGAAATCATGAGCACGGCCTTGCAGCTTTGCTCCCTTGTCAGAGACAGCTTATCCCGTCCCTGCAGCTCATTTAGGTTGCTCATCTACCATTCAGGGCCCTCTCTTAGAGCACATTCAGGAATGATAAGGCCCTCTTGTCACATCCACTCTGCCACATGTAATTAAGTTCACGCCTCCCTTTAGACAGTTCACACCAGCAGATGACCAGCTGGATACCAGCCAGCTGGAAAACCACCCAGTTTTGGATGCAATAAAGGGAATCAGAGAGAAAGAAAATGGAGAAAAATGATCAAAATTGTCCTACAAGTGACTTGAACTAACATTCGTATCTTCTGATGTCCTCCCAATGTCTTCTCTCAGAAGCTCTGTCTTAGATCATGTGAGGATAGAAAGGGTCCTCAGTGAGCAGTAGAAAGAAACTGCGTTCAGGAACGCACTAGAGCAAGCAGCAGAGGCTCGGCGTGCCTTGGTGCGGTCTACAAAGGAGGGATGGATGGCTTGTGAGAGAGCGGAAGCGCGTCACGGTGAGATCACGTGGCTGCGAATTTTGCCTACCCTCAGCTGTTAACTGTGAAAAACTCGGCTATGTGACTTGTTTTCCCCAGAGCGCTCGTTTTTTGATCTTTACATTGGAACCCCTCATAACTCACAGAGTTGTAGTGAGGAATAAATGAAATTAAAAGTGAATACGTGGTGAATAAATGGAACTATGCCTTCTGTTATTAAAGTAAAGTATCCTAAAACACATTCTTGTCATTGTGTTTTTACAAGAAAAACGCATCTAGTTCACAACAGAAAATAGGTGCAGAGAGGACTTTCTCATTATTTGCCACAGGTATCTTCCTGTGTTTGCGCCTTGATTCGTGGTCTCTTGTGCGTATTTCCTTTTGAGATCTTGGGGTTTCTCTAGCTTCGTTTATATAAACAGAATTTCTCTGATGCGCACCGAGCTCAGCAGACTAAGTCCCTCTGCACCTAACTTCAGGTGGCACGGACGGCGGGAAGTGATTTATATAGTTTCCTTTTCTTTTGAGTCAAAGGCAGAGGAAGCTCAAAGCAGAAGTGTGTAGCTTTATCAATTTTTTGTTTTCTCTTTCATCTAAAATGCACAGTTATTCTGGCTAGGGTGCTGGCTACCCCACGGGAAGGAAAACCGTACAAGGCGCATGAATGCACCCCCCCTTCAGCCTCAGCGCGCCCCTGCAGCGGCCCCTTACGGCTTGCTGTTGGTCATCAGATGGACGATAAGAGACACGAACACCTCACTGTTTCTCAGCATAAAGCACAAGGCAATCCTCGTTTCTGTTTCAACAAAGTGTCCATGTTGGCAAAGGCCTCGAGGGATGGATGTACTTGGTGCCAACCTTGACTTTGGACAACAGGAAGCAGACAATAAGTATATACAGGGACCTTAGAGTTTCCAGCTCTTCATTTCTCCTACTGCAAAAGAAGGGCACACTGAGGGCCTGTGAATGTTACTTTGCATTGAGAATGAAAAAAATGAATATTTGATGTGAGCAAATACGAGCCTTTTAGTAATTTTCTGTTACTCAAATTTAAGCATGAGTAATGCTCAAGGAACTCTGTCATTTTCTTAGGCTAGTGTTTGTCTAGGTGAAAGTACATCACCTGAGGAAAAAACAGTTCCAGGTCCTACAGATTACAAATGCCAGTATCTCCACCTGAGAGCATGATAAAAGAGCTTTTCGGCTTTTGAAGAACAAGACTAAAAATGGATGTTTTTCTGAGGATGAGAGAGGGAAGACGGAAGGTATAATGCGTTATAATGATAACCTAGTTCGACATTTGTCACTCATGCTTTGTATGTGGAGCTCAGGGCTGAAGAGCCGATGCCTTTCCCCTTGGGAAAAGCACTGATAATTACATGTAAGGATCTTCACTTCAACAACGTCTTTTATTTTAAGATCGTGGTGTACTTCAGAAGCATTAATCAGTCAGGCCTTTAAAGCACTATTTAATACACGCGTTTTATGTGGGAACTAACCAAGAGAGACCATTTGATAGATTTGTTAGAGGCCAGACTGAAAATCAAATTTTGGACTTTTCAACTCCTATTGTTATTTTTACTTAAAATCACCTCATCTTTATGATTATGACACATTCAAAACAAAGCCTCATGATTCAAGCTAGCTTTAATCAACCCTAGATCCATTTAGAAAGGCTTGATATGGAATTTTTAAGTGCTGAACATAAGAAGGAGGTTGATAACACTTAAGCTAGGGGGAGTCACAAAAAGAAGATGCCGCAGGTGAGGATAAAGTGCCAGGCTGACATGGGGGGGGGCAGGTCAGAGGTTAAGGGGTTGTCTAATCTCTGTGACCTTTGACCCCATAATGGGAAAGGGCTGGATTCCTGAGCCAGGCCACATGAAGCTGATGTCTCTGTGTCTACCCACGTATCTCTCTAGACGATCTATGGATTACATTTCTGGCCATTTTTTCCAGTTATACTGGCCACATGTCCACTTGAGAAAAGGTCTCTGGCCCTCGGCCCATACTCAAGATCTGCAAAAGTGTCTGAAGCTTCAAAGATAAAGAGAAGCTGACCTTTTACAGGTCTAGGGAAAAAAAGGGTATGCTGGAAGAAGGGCACTCAAGACAAAAATATGTTGGGTTTATTCTTTCGATTGCACAATTCTCCTCCAGGTCAGACATTGATAAAGTCAAGTGCACCAGAAAAAGCATATTTACCTCATATTTTCTTTCCTGTGTACAGTCACATACATTTCGTAGACTCTCCCTTGGGGAATGGCCCCAGCGGGAATCAGCAAGCTTACTCCTGAATAGCAAAAGAGAAAAGCAGTCACATAAGACCTATGAATCAAAAGGAAACTTCACAGAATGCCTTTGAAGCAAGTGAAAGGGAATGAGGAGATTTTGTGGCCATGTAGCCACAAGCCTGCTTTTTCTCTAAAGACGTGTAAACATTCATAGCTGCCCTGCCTTCCTTCCTTATTGGCCTTATTTGTTACCACAGCTCCCTCTGAACTGTTATGGAATTACTCAAAGGAATGATGTCATTTTTTAAACTCTTGTTTTATTTAAGGAATAGACAGATGGTTCCACTGTTGTTTTCCTTGTAAAATGAGGGGAAAACCAACAACCGCTCTTAAAATTTCAAACAGCTGTAATGATGCATCGTTTCTAATTTAAGAAAAAAAAAAATCCCCCCAAAATTCAAAGTCAGGGAAATGCTAACCTCCGTGATATCAAAAAACATTTATTTCTGAAATATCGGGTTAGCGTCAGTGTTTTTCCATAACAGAATAATAATTGGTGAAGAACTTCTTTCACCATGCGTAACTCTAGAAAATGAACAGACAACTGCTAGTTTTTAGTCATAGCAGGCCAAGCAGGTTTTTACGTAGTTGCTAACGGATACCATTTTGTAGGCCTCGGGGATGGAGTTTGTTCTAAATTCGGGGGGCCTACAGCGGCGCTTCGCAATTTGAGCTCACGTCAGACTCACTGGAGGGCTTGCTGAAACACAGACCACTGGGTCCCACGTTCAGGTTTCTGACTCAGGGGCCCAGAGACTGTGAACTTCGCGTAAGCTGCCAGGGGACGGCACTGCTGGTGGTCTGTGGCTACACTGTAGGGACAATTCAGGGTGGGCAGCAACCTGAAGATACTTGTCTCCATGATTTTATTCCAATAAATGGGGTTTCTTCTCAGCTCGATAAAAATTTATGGAGCACCCGGTGAGCATCGTGTTTGGCAGAATGGTGAATGCCAAGAAGTAAGACAGCGTTCCTGTCTTTGAGTGACTTATAATTTAATTAGCGAGGAAACGGCCTATGCCAAATGAGCAGAGGGCAATAAGGAAACGTGCCCGACCGTGTTGGAAAGTCTCAAGAATAAAGACCGGACAGTGAAGGAGGAACAGTTATTCAAAGGCCTTTATGTGACTGGTTGAAAATGGCGAGTCATGCCTTCTTGAGAAGAAAAGTTAACATCCGCGCTGTGGTGGCCTGGGAAGCAGAATGTCGCCCTCGAGGATAGACTGGTTTGCGGAGGCACAGAGTGGACGCAGGAAGGCCACACAGGAGCCTACCAACCCTTGGTATTTTTATTTTTTCTAATGGGAACAATAAAATGTACCTTTACGTTATAGGAATGAAATAAAACTATGAATTGTAAAGCGGTAAGAGTAAGGTCTGACACGGATTAGGTTAACTTGTTGTAAAATAATGTATGTAAATCACCACTGCCAAGTACATCGAAAGCATTTACTACATGCTACCTCCCTCCTTTCCACTTAAGAAGCCTTTATAATAATCCATATATGAAAAAGTGACAGGTATAGAAATGGGAAGGAAAGGTAGAATCCAGTGAATATCATGGAAAAAAAAATGCCTTGAGAGTAATATTATATTTAAGCAATAAAAGAACACTGGAGTATATTTTGATCTATAACATGTGATGGACTTTAAAAAATAAGTTGTCATGATTTTAAAGAGCACACAATAGCATAAGAATTATAGAGAAAAAGGTGAAAAAAGTATATATAATATATGATCTCAGGTATGGAAAATGTATAGATAAAAGGAAAAATGATATTCCCGTTAAGGATTTTAATTTGTTAAAATATACTTTTAAAGGGATGGTGTGACAAATTGGCAAGGCATTGCAGTGGGGGACTGTATAAAGGAAAGAATCAAAGACAAGTTCATATTCAGATTGTAGATCTGCTGGTTCTGTATATTACTTGGCTGTAAGGCTGTTTACTCGTTATATTATTTTCTTCTGCTACTTGGGGTCAATCAAATTGTTTCTTACTGCTGTATTTGCAAAATACTCAGTCTTGTCCAAAAGAGCTAAGGCAGATTCACAAAGGAATCCATTAACGCTCTTAGGACCAATAGACGCAAACCCCTTACTGATTAATGAATATCAAACTTTAATCAAACAGTATCAGTCACTAACTTAAATTTACCCTGTAAGACCTTTATGAGACTTATCTTCTAGAAGCAGATAACCAAATGATAAGCAGAAAATTCAATTATACCACAAATATAAACTACATGTAATAAGGCTGTGATTCCAGACAGATCTGTCAGAAGTGGGAGTGAGTACCTTACAAATACCTTGAGGTTGAAGACTGTGTAACAGAGAGTTAATAAATGAAGATTTGATGTCTACCATGATGTCCTCTGATCTAAAAATTAGTATTCTGAAGTATTGCTTCCTACAGTAAATTGGAAGCGACCCAACTAATATGTTTTCTAATTAATTTGTCCTTTTAAAGTGTGATGACAACAGCGAGCTCTTCTGGCTTGCCATTGCCTTCTGAAGCTCTATTAAAAAGGAGGTCAATGACAGTTCTAAATTACACATTGGCAGAAAGTTGTGAGTATAATATTTCTAGAGGAAGCATTTTCAGAGTCGGTTGGAGAAAGATGACTGGTTTTGCTGATTTTGTCTCAAGTAATGTTGATGGATTTGGGTTAGATTAGGCTACAACGAACTTTTCAGGCCTCACGAAAGCAAACAAATGAAAAAGATTTGGGTACAAAAACATGTTTTCAAGATCTATGTAATTTAGACGTCTAGGAATTACCTGAATTCGGAACAATAAGGTGACCCCCCAGGGAGTTGAAGGTACCAAACGCGGTGCAGGATGGGTCAGTCTGCCTTGCTAGACTCTGATTCTTCATGTTGAGGGCCTCATTCTCCAACAAGGATTGGGTCATCTGAGGAGACAGCTTTGATGCAAACTCAGAGAGGTCATCTTGGGGGGTGACTGCACCTGAGGTGTTGTAGACTTTGATTTTCAGGTTGGGCAGTGGATCCAGAATTGGAGAGTTAGTCATTGGGATTTTGTCTGAGACATCATGCAAAGCATACACAGGTCCTCTGTACATGGCTGCAGCCGATGTGAGGTCCGGGGGTACCACCAGGAGATCTGCATCAGAAAGAGAAAAGAAGTCCATTTGCACTCTCCATTCAGGCAACTTCTATTTAATCAGTCTCCCCCTGACACTTTCTGAGCCAAAAACAAATGAACTCAGTCAATATTAGAGATGTATAGACTCTAAGGTTCTGTTGAAAAAGGGCAACTGGATTACTGTGATCCATTTTATTATTGGCTACAAACAAAGAGACATGTTCATTCTGTAGTTTGCTTTCAAGTCTACTCATTGCCCCTAAGGTATTTATCTATTTCAACAGACTGGATTCGAAGACAGTGATCTCCACTCAGTGACCCAGGTAATGGTTTCCCTTGTCTATACTGGATTTGAGGTCATCCATCTGTACCCCACTATATTCATATCAATGCAAGCTGTCTTGTCAAGAGGCAAAAAAAGAAAAAAAGAAAAAGAAAAAGAGATGTAAGAAATCAGTCAACCAATCTGTGTACTCTTTTAAAGTGGAAGTTTAAAAGTATGACAGAAACCTGTGGAAAAAAAATGATTTGTGCACTTTGCCACCTCTGGTTGGTTATATGAATGAAGTCAACAGAATAATGGATAAAACAGACCCAAATCCACGTCTTCATGGAGCTTATGTTCAAGCTGAGCTACAGGATCTGAATGTCACTGATTCGGACACCACACAGGGTGACCCACAGAAATCACAGGTGTGAAGTACAATGTTAACTGACCTTGTCTCGCTGCCTTGATGTTCACGGGCTGAAAGCCTCCATTGAGTGCCGAGGAGTCAATAATATCAGACTCAAAGTCACGATGATTTTTGCGATACACAAATAGGGCCACCACTACGGAAATGGCCAGGCAAACTATCACGGCTATCACAATGCCAACATACAGAGCGACATCATCTGAGTCAGGAGCAGCTGGGGAGGACAAGGAAACATTGGACCAACTGCTTAGAGAAATTTCCCACAGTACACATCCATATTGCTGTAATTTTTTCAGACATTTATTGCCTTTTTTTATAGGTTAATTTCAAATCTATTTCAAAAGCTGTATAAAACGACTGTGGCCTTTCAGTGGAAAATTATCTCTGATTTCTTTCCCTTTCTCACTCTGCATCTATCCGCCCACTAATCTATCTTAAATTGGGCAGCATAACAGACCATTTATTAGAAGGCATAAAAAGAAACTGGAACTGAAACCATCCCAACCCACAGGGAAGAAAACAAAGTTCATTACTGATTTCAGGTGAAAAAGTTTGGAAGGCTGCTTTGAATTCACTGATAGTTCTCCAAAAACATAAACATAAATACTCTGTTGGAAATATCTGGCATGTTCTGAATCTGTATAGTTACTGAACTAGAATATTTTCCTAAGTATCATTCCAAGTCATAAAATTACTTTCCATAACACTCTCCTCACTTTCCCCTAAATCAAGGAAGGGGTGGCTAGGAATGGTATATGTAACTAAGCAAAACAAATATTAGAAGGAAAGATGTTGGGTTTGAAAGGTGTGCTTTCGGAAGACCCAGATCTGGGAGGCAGGCAGAGGTCCATGCCCATAACTCCAGGCTTTTGATACGGATTCGGTATCACCTCTGAGAACCATGAGCTTCTCATGGTCACTGGTCAGAGATTTTACATTTGAGCTACTCGTTACTCAATCAAATATGTCTGGATGGTGCACTGAGTAAGATAAAGGCCTGGTTCAGTGATCAGAAAGGTCAGACTACCCCAGAAGGCAATTAAGCATTTGACAACACAGTGTGCAGTCAGTTGGAGGTCTGTTTCGGGTAAAGCCAGAGGAAAATTCCTGTAAATGTTGCATACTGCCTGGGTGGCATAGAACATGCTTCGATCCAACCGCAGAAGGTGATAGAAGCTGAGGACCGAAACACAACGAAAAAAAGGAAACCTTTCCAGAACTCCACAGACACCTTTACGTGTCTGTTTTTAGTTCTGTGTGACCCACAAACACTGTCAGCAAAGGTAACCAAAGCTTTTCAACTCACTGTAAAAGAGGTGATTAAACTGGTATTTCAGGGGGTCAAGAACAGCCTTTTTATGCTCCATTTTATAAACACATGCATTCTGGGGGGAGGGAATTTTCAGATATGTAAGTCCCAGGGTCTCCTAAGACTTGAGGAGCCACGATTCTGTCCTAAGCCTCACAGCCACATAGTTGATACGGGGAAATGACTCATCATGGAGATTGCCATGGAGATTGTCACGGTTTCTTTGAGACATGGACAGTGTAAAGGAATTCCCTGTTGGAATCTGCTCCATCTCTTTCAGCATTTTGTGTTTAAATGTACTTCATGTGACAGAATTTTTTTTTTTTTTTGACTATTATCTTTCCCAAAGTTTCCAGAATATCAGCTTTCCCATCAATCAAGTCGATATTGACAGATCTTTTTGGAATACCAGTGACTGCCCGAACCCTCCCGGTTGCGTGAGCGCTGCTAACTGCACCGTGCTGCTGGGCAGAACTCAAGCCCCTGCTGCAGCATTCTGAACTCCAGCCCAAATATTCTATCTAAACCCTTAAGGTTTTACTTTACCAGGCTGTAATTACGTCCCCAACCTGCATGTTTCCTAACTCAACACATCTGCCTTTTCTCAACCCTTTACTTTTTAGCATCTGAACCCGGCCCTTTATTAGATCAGCATATTTCATGATATGGTTTGTCAGCTATTGGGACTGACGCTCTGAATGGCTGACGGATAGATTTGAAAGCTGGCAGCAGCTTAAAATGACCCTCCTTTCTTCTCCTCAGCAGTGAAAATCTAATTTGTTTTTCATGTTAGAATATATTAGGCGCCTATTTCCTGTGTGCACATCTGTGATCCAAAGAAAGGTAAACTTGAACTGGGGGCAATCACGTTAAATGATTATTCAGCAACATAAAAACCAAACATCAAACTTACAAGAAAATCCATATTCATTCTGGGTTCTCTGTTCAGTTGAAATAGGATAAAGGAAACCTTGAAAAGAACAAAAAATTAAACAAAAATGGGAACAAAATCAAATTAATGAGGGAAACAAAGTATGAAGCATGAAAAATGGTTTAATTAAAAGAAAAGGAAAAGAAACCTGTGGTCCTTTAAAATTCTGGTTCAGTACAGAATTATGATTTCGCATCTCCTGTCTGCTCTGGAGCCTCACCAAGAATTAATAAGTAGGCAGATTGAATTTCAGAGCAAAACTGGTCTCGAGTCACTAACTTTGGAGTGCTTAAAGTCTTTCTTTTATTGAGCATAAACTCTAATGGATCTAATTTATTTCAGACATCAAGGGTCATTAGCATAAGGAAAATCTTTTTTCCTTATCCCTGCCATATGCTTTAATTCCCAGGACGTATTCAGCAAGGTTCTAAGCAGTTTTTTTCTTTTTTATTTAATCATAACAGCTTGCTCTTGGTCTAGTAGAACTAAAGAAGACCTGTCATCATTGGTCAAAGGTTAAATACCCATTTACTGCGCTGAGCAGAGACCACCCTTCCTCCCTCCATCTCAGATCCACTTTTTGGATTTTTGGTTGTTTCCTGTCCCTCCATTTAAAAGGAATCCAATAGGTTTTGCCCAGGGACTGAGCAGTTTGTCAATGCAATGGAAACTGGATGCTTTTTATTTGAAATCATTCAAAAATCAATAGGGCCTAGAGGTTATAAGGTTATTTATTTTAGAGCTGCAGAGGAATAGTGTAAATTGAGAAAAATAAAAACCTCATCTCAACAATAAATGCAGAGCTACCACTAGCAGTTTTATTTTTCTTTCTTTTTAATATACGGCAAGGTAGGAAGGATGGTGATGATGATGATGATAAAAATAATCTCAAGAAGAAGACTGGGAGAAAACATTTAAAAGTGTGGAATACAAAGTTTTTGAAATGGAAAATCTATAGAAAATTTAAAAGTGTAACTTACAACTGGCATCCCCAGTTTCCGAACACTAAATATTCTGCAACATACGAATTGATCAAATGATACAGTACCATTTGGATTAATCAAATTAAAATGAATAAGAAGCATATGAATTAAACTTTCCTGGTAATACTCAGGGGCAAAAAATATAGAGAATCTGCAAGAATCACAATTAATTGGTTCAAAAAAAAAGGTCTGTAATGCTCTAACACTCAAGGTAACTCTAAATCGTGCCTCAGGTAGGTCCTCTGTAGTTTGCCCAACTCTCAGTTCTTACAAGCTATTTACCTATTTTGGGGAACTAATTCCGCGGAAACATGCAGGGCTACCGTAATGAAAGAGAGGTTTGCTGTAGCACAGACGAGTTTGCTCGGAATTAATTTTTAATGCTTTATTTTAGAGCAATGATTGCAACCTCCTACTCGGTTTTATAAATATTATATTCCTCATTCCAGTTGTCTGAGTCCATGTATTAGGTTTGATTTTCATTTTTAAACACTTCTGTCTGGTAATAAGCTTTTTCCATTTGTATTCCGTGAACTCAATAAAAGGACATCTGGGACATATACAGGCACTGGAAGAAAGGTGATTTATTTTCAAACCCAAAGACTTAAGACCATACAAGTTCACTGCCAGTAGAGGAGACAAGGTAAGTGGTGCTGCCATTCTGGTAGGGAAGGTGTTAAGTAAAGGGATGTCAAAAGATGCATTTCTTGCAGGTTAGAAGGCCTGGAAACCAGTTTAAAATACATCTGGGGATGGTCTGATGTTCACCTCAAATATTTTGATAAGAATCAGCGTGGGCCTGCTGGAGTAAGCAGGAGACTTGTCTCTTACAGAGGGAAAAGGCTACCTCCAGAAAAATACAACATGGCAGACATTTCTCCCTGTGAAGCAGTTCTGGGCATGCCTTGGCTTTTGTCTCCATTTCCCAAGAGAATCCCTGTTCTTGACAGGCGGACCAAGGAATAATAAAAAGGAACGTTATAATTTTGATTTTAATCTCAACTTCCCCATATTTATGGGGATCTGCACAACTCAATAAATATTTTGGTGACTTATGGTATTCATCTGAAACTTCTATTTCATTCTAGGCACAGAACTGGAATTCATTCACTCATTCACACATTTGTCTACCAAAACTCTTGAACCCTATTATATACTGGGTTCTCTTCTAGGCATGGGGTACAATGACAAACAAGATGGGAAAAATCCCTGTTTTTGCTTTAGTTTAACAGAATATAAAAAAAGTAAAAATAATAAATAAGATCAATTCAAATGTTGAAAAAAATTCTTTCAAAAAATAGAACAAAAGAATGTAATGTGACTGGAGATAAAGGGATGAACACTTAGGAAATCAGGGAGCAATTTTCTTTTGAAATGGGATTTGAGGGGCGCCTGGGTGGCTCAGTTGGTGAAGTGTCTGACTCTTGATTTCAGCTCAGGTCGTGATCTCAGGGTTGGGAGAAGGAGCCGTGTGTGTGGGGCTCAGAGCTCAGCAAGGACTCTGCCCTTCCCCCTGCTCACGCGTGCGCTCTCTCTCACTGTCTCTCACTCTCTCTCACTGTCTTAAATAAATAAATAAATCTTTAAAAAGAAATGGGATTTGAGCTGAAACTTGAACAATGAGAAAGAATCAGCCAAGCTGAGATCAGGAGGGAACGATGGTCCAGAGAGGGACAGTAAAGGAGAAGTCCTGATATAAAAATGGAGTGTGGGAGGGACGTGAGTGAGAGGAAGAGGGAGGAGGCAGGCTCAGAGGGGTGAGGAGAAGCCGCATGTAGGCCTGGTGGGCCGCGATGAAGCATTTTGATTTTACCCTAAAGGAAATAAAAATCCTGTGATCGAATGTAATTTTGGAAAGAGTGCTTTGGTTTTTCTCTAGATAATGGAGAGCAAAGGGAGCAAAGTGACAGGGTTTTATGGATGGTTTCTGTGACATATGGCTTGGGAGATGTCTATCAATTGGTCTATCCATACAGATGAGGAAGCGTTTGCATTTGAGGCTATTCTAAAATAAAGTGGAAATTTAGAAAAACGAAAGCCTCAACATTAGTTATTCCTTGTAGCCGTTGAGGGCCAATCTAGCCAAACTGTTATTTTCCTACATGGGGAAATTTAGAACAGACCCGAGTATTAAGTATACTCACTAATGGTTCAACACCCCAATTTACTCTGTTATGGAAACACTGATAAAGGGTTTTGGAAGGCAACTCTATAAAACTTTTTCCATCTTTTTCAAAACACTTCTGCAACTACAGAGCGAAAACATCACTTAGGAGGCTGGGAATCAGAAAAGAAGGGGATTACTGTTCCATCCCCTAAACGAGGGGAACAGAGAATCACTTTTTAGAGTTTGTTTTTACGCTTCTCCATCTGATCCGTCTCTCACAGAACAACAGGGGACATTTTCCTCAGCTAATGAGGTGCCCCTGCTGGGAGCAGTCTTCGCAATAATGAAAAATAACATCTCTGGTGGAACCCAGTGCAAAGTAATTGTTTTTCGTGTCCCAATCAACAGCCTGGCTTATAAGTTAGGGATTTCAGTTAACTTTCTTACTACTTGAAAGTAAGCCATCAAAAAAGACACCAGTGCTCTTGGCCAAGGCAGTCAAAGTGAGCTTTTCATTCTTCAGTTTGAATCCCAGCTCTGCTCCTCCCTTCACTGTGACAGCCTGGTCAAATTGCTTTCCTTCTCTACGTCTCAGGGTTCTAATCTGTGTAAGGGAACACGGGTCCTCACTCCCATAGAATTGTGGAGAGGATAAATGAGATTTGTAGAGGGCTGGTACATGGCAAGCAATCGATAAATGACATCTCTATCAGTATCATTATAATGCACATCGTAAGTACACTAAGACTCTAGGTGAAGGGATTTTATTTGTAGAGTCAACTCAGACCGTTATTTAATGAATGACCTTAGGAAATTTGTGTGAATTTCAGGTTCCTTAGTTATGACAGAGACAAAGAGCCCAGTTTTTCTGAAAAACCAGGAGCATGCACTCTTTTAAATACTGTATACTCTTGCTCGCTCTCCTTTGAAAGTTGTTTACGGCCTTTGTGGCTTCTGGCAATGACACAATGGCATGCTTCAGAAGCATATTTCCAGGGGCAGAGTGCAACTGGATGCTGAAACAGTTTCTCAACCAGAGGTGGTGTCGCTTCTAAAGGGGGTGTTTGGAATTGGGGCAGGGGAGGTGTGTTTTGGTTGTCATAATGATTAGGGACCTGTTTGTGGTACTTAGTGAGTGAGGGCCAAAGATATGGCACGTCCTGCAATGGGAGGAACGATCTAATGGAAGGACCGTCTGGAACAAAATGCATCTCCATTGGTAACGACTTCCAAAACCATTGCTCTTGGACTGCTAGAAGGAGCAAAGGCACGGGGCTCTGGGAAAGATGTAAGGCTTGTCCCACTGGTGGCGGGAGCCTCGAGAAGTGCATGTAGGGGGAAGTTAGCCCCAGAGCGGGACTTCTGCTATGGGACACGCTCAAGCTCCATGACCTCCTTTAGAGATTTTTAAAAGTAAATGAAAAGTAATTTTAAAGAATGTTTATTTTTCAATGAAGAGATTTTCTTGATCTGGGAGAAAAGGGACTGGAGGAAGTCCAATTGCGGAGAGCCACTTTAAGTGAAGATCTAAATAGTTAGAAAACTGAAGCAAGAGGAGGATGTCTTAAAGAGTTAGTGAAATGCTCCTTATGTTAGAAAACACCTCACAATTACTCAAAAAAGCATTTGAAGAGGCTATCTAGTCCATTCTTTTTCAGGTGAGGAAACTGAGTCCCAAAGTTGAGAAGTGATATTTTAAAGTAACCGAAAGTATTGCGATTAAAATTTGGTTTCCATCCTCCCACCAATTAAGATTGTATTGTCCAACTCTGGGTGGCCCCATTCAGAGGTGTGTGGGCTGCAGATGGGGACTGTTAATCTGACAATGTTCCAGCTGATAGTGGTAAAGTGTCTGGGGGAAGGAGTGCCTTTTTCTAACTTCACAAGGTCATCCTCTAGACTGGAGGTGGGGTGGCCCATATTTTTCAGCTGACATTCCACTATTATAAAAGAGGAGAGCCCGTGCCCACGTATCTTAAAAAGGAAAGCAAACTTTCCTTGGTTTTATACTGTAGTAAGTAGCATCGAGTTGTCTTTGAGTACATGGCTCAAAATTGTGCAATAATATGCCTGAACACAGTCTATTTGGAGGGTTTATATTTGGGAACTTTCAGAAACAAAGCCAGGGACTATACATAAATCTACATTTCTCCAATATACAGCAAAGGCTTTGATTTTTCTAGTCTTTAAAAAAATTTTCTTTTCATGTGATACAGATAATAGACAGTAGCCGAATTGATCATGAACTTACGGTTAGCTTTTGAAGAAAGAGAATACAGACTACTTTTATGCCATAAGTAATAGTTTAATAGAAAAAATTATCAAGCAAATATGCTGATATGAGAAATGCCAGGACCTCTGAGCATCACCAGACAGGTTTAAATTCCTCAAAATCAAGTCTATGCCCTTCCTAACACACAAACTCCCTGGAGTTAAAATAGATCATTGATTAGAATTTCCTATTCTAACCCTTTTCTGTCCATCTGCAGACTAAGGAGCCAGAGCATAGAGTTGTGAAGGGACTTGCCTAACATCACAAAGCTGGTGCACCAGCAATGCAAGGGTAAGATCCCAGTTCTCCAGCTACAGCCTCAACGGTATATGTAAGTACTGTGCGGGCATTAATTAGGACATTTAAATGAGGAGAGACAAGGCTATAATAGAAAAGGGCTTGATATGTTCATGGCTTAATTTGCAATTCAGTTATTGAATGAGGTAATGCTAATTATTTCAACTATAAAATACCTCTTCATTGGAAATGTTATCATTGATATTCATGAGAAAGCTAAGAGATTTTCATGCTTAAATGAAACAACTTCCAAACAGCATCTTTTGTTTCAAGTGTGGGGCAAGCAAAGAGGGACACTGAACTTGAGAGTTTCTACTCTGAAGTGACGGGAGAGCCATGCTAGAATGATGTAGCTATAAATGTATGACAATCATATTGTATTTGGCAGAAAATGTTACAATAAATAAATATTTAAAAGAGAAACATCATTCCATTCCAAAAAGATGCCAACAGGAAAAAAGAAATAAACACCAATAATTGCAGGGACAATGCACATCGGAAGAAAATCATATTTTAGAGCAATGAAAGCTGACAACCACTTGCTTCCAGCATCCAAGAGGCTGCATGAAAAAAGGCTTACTACACCACGAGCCAGATTTGGGTTCTTACGTTGGCTCCCATGCTAACTTGTGGGCTGTTTCAATTCTATGCCTCAGTTTCTTTCTTTGCAAAATAGGATTCTTATTGGAGGATTAGCAAAAGTTCTACTTATAAGGTTATTTTGTATGTATTTTGAGTTTAATTATATTGAAACAAGTCATTTTGCTTTAGGTTGGCCAAGAGATCACAGTAGATTGGAATCAGAAGCAACTTATGCCAGGCTTTAAAGTCAGTAAGTTATATGGAAAGTGAATCAAATTAAAAATTAATTCTGAAATTCCTTTAAGTTAAAATATACATTATACAGTAATTTTTTTAAATTTAATGAATCAATAATTTTTATGCCCTCCAAAGTTTGAGAACCCCTGAGACAGATTTAAGGAACACCTATAAGGAAGTCTAGATGTATATATCCAGGAATTAAAATCTTTCTTCAGATTTGCTATCGAGTCTCTAGTCAAAAGGGAGGTTGGTGGAGTTTTATAAGGTGTTCCTGCTTGTCTTCAAATTTTACTCAATATATTTTAACACAGAGCCGTGTCTATGACCTTAATACATGTAAACAGATTTTATGATACCGTGAGGATTAGGTAAACTAGAGGATTAATTTGTATCTTATATGGAGGCTAGTGTGTAAGTTATAAATATGATATAACTCAATTATAATTTATAAGAGCATTAAGCGTGTTCTATAAAAGTGCATGTTTTTAAATCATCAAGTATCTGGTTAGTTTTAGGGTATTAATTTAGCATGTGAAGTTTACCAAACCACTTCGTAAGATCTGTCCTTATTTTTATGATGCTAGCATTAGAAAAATCTCTACTCCCCATGGATTTTCCCCTCTCTGTGACCTGGCTGCTTGATCTTCTTTTTTGGTGGTGACTTTACATACAGCCAAAATATGTGATTTTTCTTACATTTCTTCTGATGCAAATGCTCTTATTAAAAATCTCAAGGGCCATTCAAAGTAAACATGTCCAGATTTTGCTTTTTTCCTTTTAGGTTGGTTCTTATCTAGCAAGCCCATCAAGACTGCACTAATGATGTCAAAGGTCAGGTCTGTCAAAGAGGCTCACGGTCATTTATTATAATTTACCACTCTTTTGAGGGTTTATTTATTGACAGGGGCTTAAGGAACTCCAAATAAATGAATACATAAATCCTAGGACATGACAACAAAAATTGAAAAGAACATTTGCTTATCACTGATGTCAGTTATCTAAATCGCCATGGTAATCCCCCCTCCCCCAGCCTCACAGGACAACGGGCCACGCCTCGCAAGAAAACTAAGCCGCGCCCTTCTGAAAATGAGCAGCAGGAAATGAACATCCCAGGACCTAAAAGCCTTCTCTCCTGACTCACAGTGGATGAAGAAGAAACGTCTGAAATTTCACCCAACAGTTGAGTCAAATCAAACCTGCGGATCAGCTGCCTAAGTGTTTCTAATGCAACAGACTCTCTCCTAAAGAGTAATACACTGTCAAATTTACAGGCAATGATCCTGTAATTCATGGTGGTGAAGACGCCTGACAGAAAAAGTAAAATGAGGACGAGTGCTGAAGGAGAGGCTGATATGTAGGGTACCATCACCCTAGCAGCTGAGTTTCAGGCAAAAGGAAGTCTATAGCAAAAGCCGTGTCCTGGCACGGAGTCTAGGCTTTGCTGCGGTTGTGAAAGCTGGCACCCTTCTTGATTCCCTCGGCGTTACCTTTCCATCCTAGCAGCTGAAGACCTTGCCCTTGTCCTCTCACACTGACTGGCTTGGGGCCCCGTAGGTGTTCAGCAGGTTTCTGTGGGCTAAACGGTCTAACCACATCCCTGCTTTCAAAAACAGGAAAATGTTTTACCAGAAGGGAAAGACGCTAAAGCAAACCGCACTTACTACACCGGAGGCGGGAGGCGGCAGAGCACTGCGCTGGGCAGCCAGTCCTCGTCCAGAATATTTACCTGCCAGCTGGGACAGCACGCATATCAAGGATGACACAAACACAGCTATGACATCAGCTTCTTCCGAACTGTAGATAGAAGCACTCACTGTCTGACACTCACAATTACGCTTTCCTACCAAATTGCTGTGTTGACAAGAATCTCACTGGAAACTGACTGGCACCTCCTCAAATGCCTACTGGGCGGTTATAAACACATCATTCTCAAGTCAAGAAGAGACTATTTGTAAGGGAAATTATTTCCCCACATTAAAGGCACCTAGGATTCCAGGGGTCCAGGATTCCAGAGACTATTTGTAAGGGAAATTATTTCCCCACATTAAAGGCACCTAGGATTCCAGGGGTCCTGGTATGCAGTGTGTCCACACCACAATTTACACAGAGTTCTGCCACTTCCTCTGTATGTGAGAATTCATGGAAGCGCTATGTGACATGCAAATTTTTTAATGAGTAGAAAGTGCTAAATTTGCAGACTGCATAACATTCTAATTTCCCAAAGTCAGGAAGTTCACTGATGCAGACGCAATTCCAGGCAGTTCTTATTTGTAAATTGTGATTTTTACTTTGTCTACTGTGGCATAAACCCTTCTTGGCAAGAAGTAATTCTAAATTCCGATCTGAACTGTGACATATCCCTATGTGGGACTCTAATCTGCGAATGGGATTAAAAACTCAAGTCTGGAGGAATAGCTGCAGTCTCATGTCATAATCCGAGTATATTCATAAATCCATATGAAGCACCACTTCTGGATCAAGCTACGTATACAGTTTTGGATTGTGTTTGCTAAAGGAAGGGGCAAGCATGGATTAAACCATTATATGCCAACCATGACAAAGTAAATCTTACCAGAAATTCATTACAGAGATGACAGAAGTTAAAAGTTATTAGGTCTCGGTAATATCATTGCATTTCAACATAAAAGGTAAACACGGTTATTGGCTTAGCATTTTTGGAGATTTTCAAGTGCTTTTTTCTTCTGTATCTCTATTCTCTCTGCGTCCACTGTTCCCTCAATCTCTCTCCTTCTCCCCCCCCCCCACCCTTTCTCTCTCTCTCTCTTTCTCTGTGCCTGGAACCATTTTATGGAAATCCAGTTTCAAAACTGTATTGTAGAACCAGGGGCTGCTTTTACATAATTTTAGAAATGATATAAAGAAACCTAAATGGGCAAACAGCATAACGGACCTTCTGAATAAGATAACACTATTCTGTAGTATAATTAAGTAAAAACAGGGAAATCTATTAAGTTTCTCATATCAGGCATGTGTATTTATTTTCAATAGTCAAAAATGTGCCAAGTTATCCACCCTTTCCTGTTGGATGCAATCCGTACCATTTAGCATATAAGGTGTCCAGTTTTTTTATTTTTAATTTTTATTTATTTATTTTTTAAATGAGCAATGCACTTATAAACCACAAAGGTCCAACTTCTTTCTAGGACAATAATTGACTCTGATGTCTTCTTTAATAATACATTCCAGTGAAATAACACAAATTTTTGAAGTTCTTAATTTGAATGTAGGGTCTCCAATGTAGGAACTACTTTTTCAGGCCAATGAGCATATATCCAGTGTAACATACATGATAAATGTTATACATCAGTATCCACTAATGTGTATGGATGGCCAAAAAAATTTAGTGGAGCTTCTGAAATTGCTTAAAGACCATGACCTTGTTTCACAAATGAAATTACACAGCATCTCATAATGAATCCAATTCATCAAACAGTTTAAGAATAAGTGTGCTTGCAAGGACAGAGTGATATGTATATAATAGGCAACTAGGAAATAATCCAAAACTCTAACTCACTTCCAAATCCCCATGCCTCCGAAATCCTTTTATATATACCCTGGATTTACTGGCTGTAAGTAACTCTTGCCACCCAGGGTTTTTATACAACTAGGGTTTATAGGGTTTATGCAAGTCTTTTACGCAAATACATTTTGGTAATCAAATTTTAATCAAATCTAATTTGAATCAATGGGACCAATTTTCTAGGACAAGTCAGTGATATTGTTAGATCTCAAATCCCAAGATTCCTGCTTCCAGGATCACACAGTTGTTCTAGCCAATCCTTATCTTTTTTCAGAAAGTCATTTACAATTACAAACGTAATGAAAAGCCAAGTATAAAAAACTTGGGGAATAAAAAGCATATTGAAAAAGAAAGAAATCTCATTGGCCAAAAATAAATGCACATGTTTCATTCATCTTTTTCCTAAGCTTACTTTACATAGTTATGACTAAATGCATATGTAAGTCCATATTCTGCTTTTCCATGTTAACATAAACATTTTAGTGGCTATATGATATTCCACCTTATGTAAGTGCCACATTATTACTTAACCACAGCTCTGATACTGGATTTTCAGGTTTTGCATTTTTTTTTACAATAAATTACAAAGAATGTAAAGCATATTTGGCATATATCTTCTTAGGTATTTAGATTAATTTCTTAAAATTTATTCATTAAAGTAGGATTACTGGACCAAAGGGTATAAACAATTTTAAAGCCCTTAACTCATACTGTCAAATTGCTTCCCCAAATAATTGTAAAAATTTGTATCCCCATTAGTGAAATACTAGAGACTTCACTTCGTACATTTGCTAACATTCAGGATTATTATACCTTTAAAATATCCAATAATCTTGTAAGAAACCCTTGAAGACTTTTGATTACAAATTTTATTTGGCATTGGGGAACCACATATTTCCTAAAGTGTTTTAAACACAAAACTGGGGGGCGCCTGGGTGGCATGGCGGTTAGGCGCCTGCCTTTNTGGCATTGGGGAACCACATATTTCCTAAAGTGTTTTAAACACAAAACTGGGGGGCGCCTGGGTGGCATGGCGGTTAGGCGCCTGCCTTTGGCTCAGGGCGTGATCCCAGCGTTATGGGATCAAACCCCACGTCAGGCTCCTCTGCTATGAGCCTGCTTCTTCCTCTCCCACTCCCCCTGCTTGTGTTCCCTCTCTCGCTGGCTGTCTCTATCTCTGTCAAATAAATAAATAAAATCTTAAAAAAAAATAAACACAAAATTGGGAGTGTGGTAAACAATTTAGAAAATTTTNTCCTCTCCCACTCCCCCTGCTTGTGTTCCCTCTCTCGCTGGCTGTCTCTATCTCTGTCAAATAAATAAATAAAATCTTAAAAAAAAATAAACACAAAACTGGGAGTGTGGTAATTTAGAAAATTTTTGATTACTCCAGTAGAAAATTAAATATTCTAAAAACTATAGAGTCTAAGAAAAATTAACACCTAAATTAAAACTACGAGCAAAACCAATCTCTGATATGTTACTTGGGTGTAATGGGAGATTAAACTCAATTAATAACGGCCTAATTAGATAGTCAAAGCTATTTTAAAATAAGGTTTGTGCTATACTGTTAAGTTCCACTTCCTAGCTTTCAATCTTTCTCTACAATTATGGATTTAAGTATGTCTCTCCTAAAAAGTATAAAGCGGGATTTTCTACTACAATTTTGAACCTCCTTTAACAGGTAAATTTAATTCATTTACATTGTTACCCCTGACATATGATGATCCTTGGTCTATACCATCTTAATTACCGTTTTCACGTACCATGGTTTTCTGTTGTTGTTCCTTTCCTGCCCTTAAAAATCTTATTTTGAATTTACACATCCACCTTTTATGTGTGTAGTCAATCTTAATATTTTAATTGGTAAATTTGAATCAATGGAATTGAATGCAAATAGTGTTACTTATTTTTTTTTACTGAACACTATATGGAAGTTAGAAAATTTTAACTCACATCACACTTTCCCTTATGCCGTGGTAAGGTTGTCAATAATTTAGTTTCATCTTATTTTCATTTTATTTTCTGCCTCTTCATTGGTCTCTCTCTCTTTTTTAAAGAATCAATTTTTATTTTATATTTTTAGTGGTTTACTCAGTGAGAGTTTGTGAATTGTAAGCCCTCTCTATTTTGATTATCTGAAAATCCTTTAAATTTCGCTCTCTTGAGCAAATCTGGATATTCTCATTCTCTTTTACATGTGTTTTAACTTCTCTTTTATATAATCACTTACTTTATCTTTCTTCCCTGTGTTCTGAGAGGTTTCATGGTATATACATTCCAGCTGACTAATTTTCCCTTCCTCTGTATCCAAAGTTGTCTCTGATTTGATTTTTAATCTCCTGCTGAGTTTTAACTTTCAGTTGTTTACCTTTCTAGGCATTCATTTGATTTTTCCCCAAATCTGTCTGTCCTTTTTACAATATTCTCTTCTTGCATTTGTGCTTATATGCCAGTTTTTCTTTTTACTTTTATTTATGCTATAGTCTCACTCAGATTGCTCTGAGTCCGTGTTATGAGAGTGCCAAGTAACTCACTACTTTGTGCACTCTCTCTTGCAGCCGACTGTTCCCTTGGGTGATGTGAAACTTCATATTGTAATCTCATTTCCAGGAGTGGGCTATTTTTGTCTGAGACCAATGCACTCAGGTTGTGGAAAGAACTCAAGAGAACGGCTTGTTGCTTGCTTCTCCTGGTACCCTAGAAGTTTCACCAATTATGTTAATTACATATCCTTTGTTTTTTATTTCCTTAGTACTAGATCTTAGAGTCCACAGCAGATCTCGGTGTAGGATTGTGGTTTTACTACAGCTTTTATTTAGGTGAAGATTTCATTTTTATTTTCTCTGTCATGAATTTTCTTGTGGCTTCCCTGGGCTGGTGGGTAAAAATCTTCTAGTTGTTTTTCATGGTGGGAGCAGCCACTTATGAGAGCCAGCTTTATTCAGAGGGCTCTAGATCTCAACTCTTGGCCTCAGGCTTGTGCAAATTCTGGGTCTCTGCCTCTGTGCCAAAACAAAAACTCTAACTCCCAATCTAGGATCTACCTCCATGGCCAATGCCCCTCTGAATTATTCTGGTATCCACTCATGCAATTACCTCTGTAGTTTTGAGTTCCTACTTTATTTTGAGGATTTCACATTGTATTGCTCCTAAGTATCAATTTGGCTTTTAAAATATACTACACTACATTATCTAGGCTTCTGAATTCTACTGACCTCTATTATAAACTCTGAATTTCTCCTACCTAGCATTCTGTCTACATTTTTCTCAAAATCGTCTGCATACAATTTCAACTAGGAATACAGTTTCAGAGGTATTGTAAACTTGGTTCAAAGGTAACTAGCTTTATTTTGAGTAAACATTGCAATGTTGATGAAAGACTATTAATGCCTCAAAGACACTCATTCTCAAAAGTAAATAAAGGCTAAATGATAATCCCTAATTGTCAATTGCAACTTCCTGGCTGTCTTTTCTACCTCCATTCTATTTCTTAATATTGACCTTGTCCTTCTTGCAAGCTGGGTATTTTCACTATTAGAAAGCCTTTGTTTTCCAAAATAAGGACCAAGAGCAGTATTATTTCAAGACTTTGGTGCAATGCTGTGCCAGAAACACCCAGTTTACTGGTAAGTAGAAACTACTGCAAAATACTATCATTACACCGTGCAGCACTATCTCTGTGGTTTTTATCACTGAGGAAATCGACAGTACAGACTCCAATTTTCTGTCGCACTAGAGTAGATAGAGGAGGGTAGATGAAAGAGTTTGACTTAGTAGGGCTGTTACTACAGCAAATCAGAATTGTAAAAGGAAATAACTTTTTAACTGACTTATTTTAATCCAAATACTCAAATGCTTCAGTCTAACAAGAGACTTGATAAAAAAATAAACAAAAGAAACCAACAAAACCCTCTCTTGTACCTTGTTCTCCTTCCTGATTTGTACAACCACTTCATGCCACTATTACTGACAAATATCCAATCATAAAGAAAATTCTATTAGTGCCATAAGAAACAAGCTAGATGCTACGGTGATGCTATGTCATGAAAGTCTTAATTTGAATATTTCATGTTTGTATTTGACAAATGTCGTAATTTAGTAGATGTCATTTTGTGTAACCAATTAAAGGCCCAAAGTTCCATCTTGCAGCATTGTATTTCCTGTTAAATAGGGTTGCTTTGGGAATTTAAAAATATGCACGATAGAACCAGTAGGTGTTAAATCACCCAAAGTTGAAATACAGTATTGAGAGAGGGAGAAAGGGAGAGAGATGAGGGACAGTGGGGGAGAGAGAGAGGGAGAGAGAGGGAGAGACTTCAAATATTGCTATTTTTTTGATCCAATCAATTTGTTCTCCACTAAAGGAAGAAATTAAATTATAAAAATCTTAAAAAAGAATAACTTGGTGTGTGCTATGTTTTTTTTTAATCCTCATCTCAAACTCATGCCTAGAGGAACAAACCCTGTATCTCTGGATTAATAGATAGGAAAGCAGCTGTATTCTTTTCATTCTTGCATTTCCAATACAGACTTGGTGAGATACACAGCAGCAGTCTGAAAATCATAACCAGAAGCTGTTTTATACACTCAGCAGCTGCCAGTTCTCAAAGAATGCGACATACTGCGGACAGAAAAATAAGAGGCCTGTTGGATTTTTATTCTGTGTCAGCAACGTAATTACTTATTTGTATTTTAAGTAAGGTTTCTTTTTCAAGGTCCTTGTGTATCTAGACACTGGAAGGTAAACAGAATTTCATCAATGTGGTGAAAGTGAAATATTTTATATTTAAATGATAAATACAAATACTTCTACACAAATATATGTGGTTGCTTGTGTTCTGCAAGCAATTTGTAATATGTTATAATAAATGTCAACATCGGCGGCTCTTAGTTAAGATCCAAAGAGACCATGTTGTCTGATCCATTCATCTCTGTAGGTGTGATATCAGAATAATTCTTACTACCTTAATTGGTGATCATGGAGGATGCTAAAATTTGTATATCTAAGGGCTCCTCGGTTAAAGGGATAAGAGTGTACAATCAAAATACCATTTCATTAAGAAGAGCTAAGAAACGAAGTCATGAAAAATGGGGACTATTTAGCCCACTCCCCCATTATATTCCTGAGCCAATCTTATACACCCATTTTTAAAATTTTTGTTTTATTAACATTATTTCCTTTAAACAAGCATTAACACATACCTAGCATTTTCAAGGACTTGTGGAGATGTTCCCACTAAGGATCTGTTGTAAATTGGTAAATCTATCTGCAGGACCATTTCCTGTGCTTTATATGTATTTTACATTCATGGACATCGGTTCGGTGATGGCCATGAATTAGGAATAAATAGCTTACTTTTTTGAAGTCATGTGATTCTACTCGGAAGAGTTTAGGGTACCCTTTTATGCATTCAAATAAAACTAAGGAATGGTTCTCTGGTCTAGAAAGAGTGACAGTTTTCCCATGGATATGACTAAATCACTCTTTGCTCCTGAAAACGCAATACTGTGTATTCCATTTGTTGACTAGACGGTTATTCATTCTGGTTCCTGAGAGATCAGTTCTTTCAATTCTGAGACAGAGCTAGTATACTGGCATAGTACTGCATTTTTGTTGTTGTTGTTCAGAATTCTTAATTTCTAATATTTCCGAGAAATCCAAATGGTTAAACCTCGGGCCTCGCACCTGTCTTTTGTTTGCTCAAATTGACTTACTCTGCATGCAAAGCCCATCAGTGCAGTTCTTGGATTGCAAGACGAGGCCATCGCAGTCCTTGCCTCCGTTCTTGGGGGCGGGCGCCGTGCACTCTCTCCTACGCCAGTGCGTGCACTCGGTCCCACAAGTAGACCACTTGCTCCATGAAGTCCACCTGCCATCCACTGCCACGCACACACACAAAAACCAGCAGAAGGTCAGAGGGAGAAGCAGCTACTTGAGGTGAGAAAGGAGTAGAGCTCATGTATAAATAACACAAAACAGAAAACTGAAGAAAATGCCCCATCAAGGAGTACGGTGTTCATGTCCACTGCTGGGAGCAGTGACACGCGCAACATACACCATCAGGGTTCTGTGAACTTTTCTTCCTGGGGGTGTGACTGTGTCCTTATTGACCAAGCCAAGGAATCACTTAAAGGGAGACACAGAAACAAAGCTGTCCCCAGGAGGCACATAAAAGTAGATCATGATGGTGCCTTTCCTTCTGTTAAAAGGAAAGGTTTTGGATTTTGCATTGAAAATTAGGGGACCTCTTTTTGGATCCAAGATTTCTTCATGCAGAGAGTCATGTGGGCAGTGCCAGCAAACTTGTGGGGTGGTACGGATAAGAGGTTAGTACAATGGGGAAGAAGTCTATCTATCCACTCACTGACCCACCCATCCATCCACCCATATCTATCTATCTATCTATCATCTATCTATCTATCTATCTATCTATCTATCTATCTATCTATCATCACCTATCATCTATCTACTTATGTATCTATCATCCATCCATGTCTTAAATACTCTTTTCATTCAATTTTTTTATCTAGACATCTTGATTCTGTTGAAACCTTCTTCAATGCTTTGTTGAAATGACTATATTAGTTTCCATATATTATTTGATAATTCTATTCCATTATTTGATGATTTAGATATTAGTAATTTTATTTTACAAATATTTACACACATTCCTACTTTTTGCTGTGATTCAGTCATTTAGAATTGACTTTCTCCCTAATTTTCGTTGCCGGCTTGTTAGTAATCTCAGTGGTACTGAGCTGGTATATCACTCTCTTAAAAACACACAATTTAAATTCTAAGTTGAAAAAAAAATACAGGAAGTCTCATTAAAGTCACACTTAAAATGCATTCTTAAAAAATTCTTACATAAATAGGACAAGAATATTAAAAATCAGTTAAATAAAAATTTTCCTGAAATACACAATTATGATCATCCAGAATTCAGCATAAACAATGCCAAACATCATTTACTGAACATCTAATATACATAACATCTTACACTTACATATTCATAGAAATTATATCAATTTTAGTAGTCTACATAGTTTAGGAAATCTATATGATTTCATATTCAAATTGCTGTATAAATATATTATGTATAATGTGTATGGAGATATAAACAAGCCCATATAAAAAATGAAGAAAGCATTAATATTTCAATCATCCAGAGTTGGCTATTTAAGCAACTCCCAGATATTTGGAGAAAAGACCTAGATCATCACAAGGTGTCTACACACACACACACACACACACACACACACACACTTCTATTTCAGCTCAAAATGCTGAATGCATTTTTAATTGTGTAAGTCGATACCCAGATAAAATACAGGAGAGTATAGGGTAAAATACTGAAATTCTAAACCCAGCGAAGTGTCAAAATTTGTTAGATAAATAAAATCTCTCAAAAGATGCAGTGTAGAATACTGTTTCGATATTTAAAAATGGACACTTGGAAATATAAAATATAGATGATATTTTTCTCTCCAGTTCATTCCTACAACCCATCTCTGATAAACTATATATTAAAGGATGGATAAGACAAAAGGTAGGCTAAATAACGGGAAGTGAGGAGACTGTTTCTAAATAATGAAATCACAAAAAACCCCAAAATACAAATAAATAAATAATGAAATTGACAACGTAACAGCTACCCCAATGGAATGCGCTTAATTTATGGATTATTTCAAAATAATTTTAGCTTAACTTTTGAATATATAATTACGCATTTTAGTTGGCTTTGGTTTTGGCAACTATCACCTTCAATTTGCCTAGGGTAAGAGCTGGGGACAATATGAGACGGCCCAAAAAGACGCTCAGCGGCAGAGGGATGTAACCTCGCTACAGGTACCGCTGCAGATAACTCACAAGAACAGGCCACCAGCAAGTACAGATGAGAAAGAGCCAACTGTATTGTACTTTCAAAATCCATTAGCCCATGTGTCACAAAGCTTTGCCCTCCTTTTAATTCATTCCAAATGTTTTATTTGCCCTTGCCCAGAAACTGACACCAAATATCAAATATTTCAGTCTAAAACATTTTCTACATTTGAATTCCAGTAATTTCCATGACTGTCTGAAGATCAAGGGTTGTTATTCCTAAAATGTGTGGCTTTCAGTGCTGCCTAAATCCCTTGAATTATAGACCCTATAATCTCGGCTCCAGCAGTTTGTTGAGTAATAGAGAGGGATTATGTCCCTAAGTGTTTAATCTCCTGTTTTATTCTGTTTTGCATGTTTGGGTAATAAAGTTAAGTACCGTGTGGGGGAAAAATACTTGATTTCTCAGCAATGTAAGCATCGAATGATATGAAGGATATAAATAATTTTTATTACACATTCAGGTCAAGAATAAGGCTTTGTGTATATCCCCTAAAACATATTCCTAGAATGGGAGGACACGTCTGGAATGAGAACCCTGGTTTATTTACCTGGGCATAAGGTGGTACAGGCTATTTTCTGCACACTCTGCCCTTCACAGAAGGCACCACCATTGAGTGGTGCAGGGTTGGTGCAGGTCCTTGTGCGTTTCTGATATCCTCGTCCACAGCGGCTGTTACACACAGACCACTCTGTCCAGGTGGACCAGCCACCATTGACTGGAAGGAGGTAAATACAAAACGTGAGTCACATGTATGTTCGTGCACATGCAGACACACAAACCACACGTAAACAAAAACTCATCTGCTAAGTGAACATAAAAAAACCCAAAAATTTCAAAGCTAGAAGAGACCTGGGGCATCATTCATTCAAAGTATTATCAAAGAGCAGAAGAATCTAAGCATAGAGATAAATAAAATGAACTACCCAAATTTACTCACCTACTCAGAAAAGTAAATAGAACTGGGCTTTATTTTCCTTGGCTAGTGTTCCCTCAAATATATATATTCCCCTTACCTAGTCAAGCTCCAGAAATTATTTTTGACAGCTTAGCTCAAATAATAAATGTTTACCTCCTTATGCCAAGGCTGCAGGGGGATCTGAAGTATGAGAACTGAATAAAATCATGTAGCTTTTTCTAAATAGCAGATGACTGATTACTTTTCTTTAGCATACGCAAACTTTACAACTCTTTAAGGACTTTTAGTCAGTTTCACTAACCCAGCGAGCCTGGTTAAAAAATAAAGTCTTAATATTGTTAGATTTTCAACTAATTGAGTAGCTATTTGATTGAATTGGCAATTAGTTTATGTAATTGAAATGGACGCCCACGCTGTGTGCAAAGGGTCACTACAGTGTTTGATGGAGAGCTCAGTATAGGTGTGACTATAAAACCTACATTCCAATGCTATGTTCACTATTCACCTCTGGAGATCTCCCTCTAGAAAAAAACTCTGATATATTTTAGTCCTTACATAATGTGAGTTTAGATTCAATTCTTGTAATTAAGCATTTGATAACAAAAATTATTTGCTCGTACTTAAAACCTGACACAATGAGAATGCGTGTCTGCTTCCTGATCACGAAGAAGAGTGCTAGACATTCAGGCAGCACACACCTTACAGGTGCACGTCATATGCCCGTCATCTCCTCTTCTCGAAACCTACGCAATGGGGAATCATCATGAATGTGTTATACAGACAGACACAGACAAGAGTGCTTTTTGATCACAGTTATTTTCTGTATAAAGATAAATAACTGTAAACAACTGCAATGTTCGACAATAGGAAAATGGTAAGATAGATGCCTGTTCCTGTGATTGACACCTAAACAGCCATTAAAAATGGAGCTAGAGAAGTCTATTTAATAATATGAGTATTTCAACATTATGTTCTAAGTAAAAAATATATTTATACCCCTTATTTTAAAATATTATCTATCCATAGAAAATACCAGTAGTATGCATATCAATCTTTTTGAAAGCTGTTTCTGGATGGCAAGATGACAGGGTTATGGGCAGTTTCTTCTTTGATCTTTTCTGTGTTTCCCAAATTTTCTATAACAGATACATATTTTCAATCTAAAAATGATACTAACAAAAATAAATATACACAACGGACCCATTAGATGTATGTTTTGCTGTGGACTTCTGGTGAGTCTCATCTATGAGCCTTAGACAACTTACTTTATGGGGCCATGAAAAGGACAAACAGATGGTTGACAGGTTGAGTTTCAGTCAGTGTTCCAAAAAGCAACTTAACCTGCTCAGCTTTACAAAACCAGATGTCATGGAACCGTCAGTATAAATTGCTTACAGGCATACTGGCAGGCTGATATTTGGGGTTACAGTATACATATACTGCTTTGGTAGATTTTTAATGAGAAGTGAATAATCATAAACTTCTAGAGAAGAAAAAAGGAATGTGAAAGTCCCAGACTTATTCACTTATTCTACAGAGAAGGAGACATGGGCTGCTAGCATCCTGGTCAAGTGACCAACTGAAGGTCAGTTAGTGGGAGAGCTAGTCCTAGAGCACAAGCCTCCTGACCTCTAGTCCAATGCTGTTCTCTGAACTCAAAATGCTCAAGATCCTTGTGTTTGAGTCTTTCTAAAAACAATGTTCAGCTTGTATTTATAGATACTGAAAGCCCGCTATACATAGGAAAAGAGATTTGCATGTATATTAAACATCTATATAATGCATACACAGAGAGTCTGTCTTCATTAGTTATCTATGATTACTATGTGCTGTGATGGGCTCCATTTCTCTTTTGCCCTTCAAATGCTGTTAATCAAGTCCTTCAGCTGGTTTGGAGAAAGACAAAAAGAGGAATCATTTCATTGCGACTGAAGAGAGGCAACTGCTTACAATTTAACAGAGCCATTATCTTGACGAGAAAATTCAGCCTCAGAGTACTCAGAGTATTAAAAAATTGTCTGTATCTGTCTTGTAATGAAAACAAGGGATTTAAAGCGTCACCATATTCAGCCTTCGGAACATCACAGTGGCTCCTGTTTCTCATAACTCCTCACAGCATGAGGACATCCATCCGAAGGGCACGATCTGCAGTAAGTACCACGAGCCAGATACTTGCCAATGGCTCCCCTCCTTCATAGTCACCCAGACCCGAAGGCCCCTGGAGTGTCCTTTACCACTAATGCAGCCATGAGAAGCTTCCTTAAGTTCTAAGCGGGTGGTGTGACACAGGCATCTCGTGTAAGAGCTGGCATACCCTCAGAATACTTCCCAGGGTTGCTGGATTACCTTTGATACAATAAATCATCAAGAATATGAAGACCTTCTGTACGTCCAACACTGTGAGAAAGGCATGAACAGACAGCACAGTCTCTCCGTCTATAACGGAGCTTACCGCACAACCGGGGAAATGAAAGTACCCATTGAATGCCTGAAGACAACTGAGCACTAAAAAGCACAGAGAAATAAAAGCATCACATGCTACAGTGAAATCGGGAGCAACACTGTTGAGTATTTCTGGAGAAAGGATAGGCCCTGTTGGAGATGAGCTGGACTAGAAAGGACCAGAGAGTGGAAGGGGAGCTTCTGGAAGAAATCGTTATGTTGAACCTTGCCACGTGGTTAGGATGAGGGCCAGGGCAATAGCAGCACTTGCCTTCACTCTAAGTTCCCCTGAGGGAGCGTGCGAAGCAAATCCCAGGAAGTCAACGCTGCTCTGATGTGTTTACCTGACTGAGCCAAGGCCCACAGACGTGTGAGCAGGCTGACTCAAGCATCTCCAAACTCGCTCTGGATCTGGGTGGTCCGGGGAGGGGGGTGCGGGAAGGGGCTGAGAGAGGCAGGGACATCCGCTGGCTCTGGTGCAGGCACTCGGGTAGATTTCCCCCATCTTCCCCATAAGCTCACTGACAAAAGGCTAGGAATGTCCAAGCCTAGTCTTTCTATGAGTATCAGGGAAGCAGGTAAAACTCACTGCCAGAGCCGGAACCTGGGAGAGAGCCTCTCTTGGACATTTTATATTAAAATGAGACATGGTAGTTTGACATGAACTAGATTGAGACTCGGACAGCTCACTCACCGTAGACTATGACAGTTGCAGTCGTGCTTTTCCTCTTGGCAACGATGTTTTTGGCAACACAAGTATAGTTTGCAGTATCTGAGAGGCGGGCCTGCTTTATGATGAGATTGTGATCAATAGTAATATAAAAATTCCGATCTTCAACGGGATCAATTATGTCTTCATTTTTCAACCATTCCACCTGAAGAAGCACAAGAGAAATAGATAAAACCTCAGTACGGATCCCTCAACGGCTGTCTGTCCTAACATGCGCTTTATAATTTGAATAACGTTGCTTCACGCTCTGAACTTCTGCAAACGGAGAGGAAGTAACTTTCTGAGGTCATGTTAAGTATCACTCACCTGCCAAACATGCTGATTCTGTCTGTACTCCATTATTCTCAAATGTCAATGAACCAATTGGGAAACACAGTGTTCAAATTGTTTTCACTTCGCCCTGCGGGCAGGAACAGGGAATGCGCACTGCCAAGTTCAGAACCCAATCAAAAATAATACGCTAAGCATTTCAAACTGAACTCAAACGTTTTGCTATTCGATTTGTTTACTCTTGGCAACTTGCTCGCTGCTTTTCACAAAAGAATGTAAAGACTATTAAAAAAGCTCAAAAGGCATCTTAGACATCATGTAGCTGTAATAAACCAACATTTGGATGATTTACGTGTAACCTTGCTGAAACATATGGATTAAATTTCCCCCAAAATGCACTTATTTTAAAATGTAGCGAACACATATTTGGAGATGCATTTCAGCCAAGATACTTGGAGGAAAAAAAGGGTTTGTACCAACTTTCGATATAATCCAAACAGCATATACATCATAGTAAAAGCTCCTCTTTTGTGGATCACTAACCTCAAACCTTTGACTCATGGTTTGCTTCTGGGGAGCCTAACACCTAATACGTGACTGTTCAAAACTACTGAACTATTTTTTTCTATGTAAATAACATCAATTTTGCAACAGCAATGTTATCCTTACAGATTGAAAGGAGGGAGATGCAGCTGTATAAGCTTTTCCTTATGGAGGATAAACTATTTCTTGTTCTATAAATTGCTGCTGCTGCTTTTTATTTTCCCCCTATGCACAGGTTTTTCCATAAAGCAAAATAAAATTGGTATTTGCTACACTTAAACTTTTCTTTTGCAGTGATGGGATAATGGATACAAGTAATCTTTAGCAGTAGAGAGTCAATAGTGTTGCCATTTTCGAAATCTTAAGGAGTTTCTCCAGCACCACAAGAGGTCTGGAAATTAATCTCTAAATCTGTCAGTGGGTTTGACGTGGTAAATTCAACATAGGGACTCTAAAATAATGCTCCTCTAATCCTTAGAAGAGAGGCCACAATTTAAAGGGAAAAACAAAAACCAACAACAATTCTGAAATAAACGTATGAGGATGTAGATAAGAGCAACTATTTGTAGTGATATAAATTTTGAAATGGCAAATCGTTTGATATTTACACTACGGTAGTGAGAAACAGAATGGAATCCACCTAAAATAGTGGAATTTGAAAACATGCATTTTGTTTCCAAATACAGACAGCGCATTCAGTCAGGGCCATGCTTGGATATATATCTGGTCAGACAGTCATACTCTCTTGATCTGGATTTTCTCAAACTTTGGCTGTATGTGTACCGTAGCATGATCTCGCTAGAAGCGCAAGAGGGGAGGTAAGCAAAATTCATACCGCTATGAAGTATTTTAATAATTATCAATTACCATTAATTATCTGATAATTGAAAGCAGACATTAATTTTTTTAATCTTATCTTTACATAGGCATGTCTATGCCATTCCAAAGAAAGCTTTCCATTTACAGAAAGCACTGTTGGTTTTGTATTCACTGTGTGTGTGTGGCTCTTAGTACTTTTCCTTCAAGGACCCATAATTGCTATTCTTTCTTTGAAAGATGGGTCTCAGACTCCTGGACTCTGCCTGGAAATGCCTAGGGGTTCACAACTCCCCTGCCCCACAACCTCCCCCCAAGCCATTGTCTCATGGGTGTGGAAATATGTTTTGTGTCCAACTGGGGTCAGAATCTGAGCTGCTACTCTCCAGACCTTCCCTGCGCGATGAGGCTGAAACTATTTCCTTGAGGTGTCACCTGAATGTCCACACTTACTGGGCTTCTTATTTTCTGTCCAGCTTGCTCCACTCACCTAGAAGGTTCTCGCTCCCATGAATGCTTCCATAAAAAAATAACCTCTTGCATTCAAATATTGGCATCATGGTTTGCTTCTGGAGAATCCTGCCTAACCCATGATGGTTGAAAGCTACGGTTTCTTCCATTTTAATCACGTCAGTTAATAACAGTGATATAATCCTCATCATAAGTGGCATAAGAGATCCCAAGGGATACTGCAAACCACTTGTTTATTTGAAAGTTTATTACTTGGAAGAAAAAAAGCAATCTGCACAATTGACAAGATCTAAAAAGACCTCCATGATTATTGGGTAAACCATCTTTACTTTCAAATAAATCGCTCCACGGTTTTCTCGAGTCTCTTGCCGGTGCTGCAACAAAGACTATGATCTGAGTTTTAAGGGCCCCTGAAGAACCCCAGAAACACTGAGAAGGCTCCCAGGGCCCTGGGGGGGCGGCACTGCCCTCCTCCCCAACTCTGGCTTTAACCCCAGAAGCTCAGCTTTGCTCTGTTTTCCATACCTGGCTCACTTGTAATGCCTTTGTTTAAAGAAACAGGGTTCGCCACTGCTTAGAAATAGCCATAGGAATGGGAAGGTGAGCCGTGGGCTCCTCCAGCTTCCGGTAAGTCCCCTACCCCCTGTTCCCTTCATGCCAGTACTCCCAGCTGCCGAAACACCCTGCTTTGAGACCACATCTCCACAAACAGCTCAGGTCATCATCGCTCACCGCCTGCACTGGAATCCTCACGCTGCTCTGCCCATCCCCGTCTCCCACCCTGCAAAAGTCCTGGCATCCTTCCAAGCTGCTTTAGAAGCAGCAAAATTCTCCAACATTTCAAACTCTTTTTAGATTGTTTTCTTCATTTTTCTTTAACTAAAACCTAGCTATTCATGATGCTACTGTGTTTTTTTCTCGAGTTTTCTCAACTGTGGATGTTTGATTTACCAAACACAACATACACGGGGCCTGGGGGTCAGGAAATACTGTCCTCCCTGTTCTGCCCTGTCTATTCCAGACCATTCTCTCCAAACAGCTTTGCTTTGAATCTCATGCCATCAGATTATGTCACCCACTTTCTATATTTTTTGTAGTCATCTACAGACCTCTGGACTCACAGTCATTTTATCCAGCTCATTTTCTGTCATAATTTCTAACGATTTTAATAACCACAAACATGACACTTTCAACATTTTGGCCTCTCAATTACACAGCACTCCTTCCTGCCATGGATCTTGGTCTCTAACACACACTTACAAGCCAAAGACTTTCAATCCTGGCCTCACTGTAGACTAATTTGGAGGTTCATAATATATCAATTCTACATCCAATCCAGAGGAATTAAATCTAACCGAGAGAAACGCTGATTCACCGGTCAAGACTAGTCTAACATCCATATTTTTTAAACTCCTCAAGGGGCCGTGACTCACCGCTAGGGTTCAGGAGTACCACTCTAGCTGATTGTCTTTCTCAAATGAGATCCCTGGACAAGAAGCGTCTATGTCACCCGGGAGCCTGATAGGAACGCAGAATCTCAGGTCTGCCCACCTATACTTATGGAATCAAAACATGCATCTCAACAAGAAATTCAGGGATTTATGCACATTAAAGTTGGGGAATCACCAGTCTAGTTCTTGTCCTTACCACGGATGGCAACCCCTCTGAAACCCAAGTTCAGTTATCACCTCTTTCGACTCTTCCTTGTCTTTCTGGTTTACTCCCTTGAGGACCCCTATTTTGACTACCTTTCACCAGAACCCACAAATCTATTAACTTTCGAATCTTCTCTCTCACCCCTCTCACATTCTCTCTTCACCACTTTTCAATGGCCATGTCTAACTTCTCAACAATCCCTTGCCTTAAATCCTCAGCTCCCCCATCCCTCTTCTTCCTTAAGGCGCTCACTTGGCCACTCTTCCCCAACACCACCTTCGAGACTTGCAGCAGAACGTGGCTGTGCACAGCTACATCGAGTAGGCTTATCTGAAACTCATGATAACACAACACAAATGGGCTCTGATTCTGCCAAAAAATCGTACTATATTTTCATCATCTGTTCATGGTCCCATCCTCCTAGACAGCTATTTCACACCTTCTCCTCTCTCCTTAAACACTACCTCCCTCTCTATCCTCACTTTCAGCCGATGACCACGATTTCTCCTTCACTGAGAAAAGTGACAATCACGAGACATCTTCCACAACTCCCACTATCCTCCGCCCCACCCCTATTCTGCACCCTCTCTCTGGTTACTGGTCAGCTGTCCGTGCTCCCACCTGTCACCTCTCATTTCTATTCTGCATCCCACTCCTGTGCCTGGTCAAGGGCAAGCCTCAGCAATGCTCCTCTCTGTCTCTTAAATCATTAATATCCCCTCTACACATAATCATATCCAGCAGCATCCGGACATACAAGTATTTTTCACAACTTCAAACCCTCCCCACTTGTTTCTGCCTGTAGTCATCCCCACCTTTCTTTGCTTACCTTACAAAAGGCCTTGGAATACTTGTTGATTCTTTCTCTCTCTCCCCTGTCCTCTTCATCTCTGCTGAATCTGTTCTAAGGCACAGTCACCTGCACCCTTTCACCTGTACTGCTCTTTTCAAAGTCACCACTCACTGTCACTTTGTTAGATGCACTGGTTGGTGTTAGCACTTAACTCACGTGACTCAGCAGCACGTTGGACCCGGCAGGTTTCTCCTTCCTCCTCACTTGCTTTCTTGGTCAGGGCACTTTCCTGGTTTTTGTCTTATTTCACTCCATCTCCCCCAGCTTCCTGGAGTGGAAGTCTGCTCCCCTGTGAAGGCTCTGTCCCTGCACCTCTTCTTTTTTTCTATTTTCTATCTACGTTCACTTCCTTGGTGAGCTCACCCAGTCTCATGCAGAGGTCATCTCCCCCAGCTTCCTGGAGTGGAAGTCTGCTCCCCTGTGAAGGCTCTGTCCCTGCACCTCTTCTTTTTTTCTATTTTCTATCTACGTTCACTTCCTTGGTGAGCTCACCCAGTCTCATGCAGAGGTCATCTCCCCCAGCTTCCTGGAGTGGAAGTCTGCTCCCCTGTGAAGGCTCTGTCCCTGCACCTCTTCTTTTTTTCTATTTTCTATCTACGTTCACTTCCTTGGTGAGCTCACCCAGTCTCATGCAGAGGTCATCTCCCCCAGCTTCCTGGAGTGGAAGTCTGCTCCCCTGTGAAGGCTCTGTCCCTGCACCTCTTCTTTTTTTCTATTTTCTATCTACGTTCACTTCCTTGGTGAGCTCACCCAGTCTCATGCAGAGGTCATCTCCCCCAGCTTCCTGGAGTGGAAGTCTGCTCCCCTGTGAAGGCTCTGTCCCTGCACCTCTTCTTTTTTTCTATTTTCTATCTACGTTCACTTCCTTGGTGAGCTCACCCAGTCTCATGCAGAGGTCATCTCCCCCAGCTTCCTGGAGTGGAAGTCTGCTCCCCTGTGAAGGCTCTGTCCCTGCACCTCTTCTTTTTTTCTATTTTCTATCTACGTTCACTTCCTTGGTGAGCTCACCCAGTCTCATGCAGAGGTCATCTCCCCCAGCTTCCTGGAGTGGAAGTCTGCTCCCCTGTGAAGGCTCTGTCCCTGCACCTCTTCTTTTTTTCTATTTTCTATCTACGTTCACTTCCTTGGTGAGCTCACCCAGTCTCATGCAGAGGTCATCTCCCCCAGCTTCCTGGAGTGGAAGTCTGCTCCCCTGTGAAGGCTCTGTCCCTGCACCTCTTCTTTTTTTCTATTTTCTATCTACGTTCACTTCCTTGCTGAGCTCACCCAGTCTCATGCAGAGGTCATCTCCCCCAGCTTCCTGGAGTGGAAGTCTGCTCCCCTGTGAAGGCTCTGTCCCTGCACCTCTTCTTTTTTTCTATTTTCTATCTACGTTCACTTCCTTGCTGAGCTCACCCAGTCTCATGCAGAGGTCATCTCCCCCAGCTTCCTGGAGTGGAAGTCTGCTCCCCTGTGAAGGCTCTGTCCCTGCACCTCTTCTTTTTTTCTATTTTCTATCTACGTTCACTTCCTTGCTGAGCTCACCCAGTCTCATGCAGAGGTCATCTCCCCCAGCTTCCTGGAGTGGAAGTCTGCTCCCCTGTGAAGGCTCTGTCCCTGCACCTCTTCTTTTTTTCTATTTTCTATCTACGTTCACTTCCTTGCTGAGCTCACCCAGTCTCATGCAGAGGTCATCTCCCCCAGCTTCCTGGAGTGGAAGTCTGCTCCCCTGTGAAGGCTCTGTCCCTGCACCTCTTCTTTTTTTCTATTTTCTATCTACGTTCACTTCCTTGCTGAGCTCACCCAGTCTCATGCAGAGGTCATCTCCCCCAGCTTCCTGGAGTGGAAGTCTGCTCCCCTGTGAAGGCTCTGTCCCTGCACCTCTTCTTTTTTTCTATTTTCTATCTACGTTCACTTCCTTGCTGAGCTCACCCAGTCTCATGCAGAGGTCATCTCCCCCAGCTTCCTGGAGTGGAAGTCTGCTCCCCTGTGAAGGCTCTGTCCCTGCACCTCTTCTTTTTTTCTATTTTCTATCTACGTTCACTTCCTTGCTGAGCTCACCCAGTCTCATGCAGAGGTCATCTCCCCCAGCTTCCTGGAGTGGAAGTCTGCTCCCCTGTGANCTGCCTAAGGTAAAAACCTTCAGAGCTGGCCTGGCCTCCGAATGGACTCACTGAAGAAATCATAAAATAGAAGAGGACCTCTAGAATTATGCTAGAGACCCGCAATGTCTCAGCATCATTTCTGAGTCTAAAGTGTCGTGTGGCCAGCATGTTTTAACTAAGGCATTTTTGAAAGTGGCATACACCTCTAACCCACATTATACCCGTATGTCTGCTGGAGAAGTAAAAGAGGGGGTTTGAGTAATTATTGCAGACTTTATCTGGTAAACACAGAATCTAGGTGATTACGATAAATCTGGGCCTAAAATCCAGCTTCCCAAGAACTTTAATTTTGAATAAGCAAAGAGGTAGGCACCTTTTTTCTCTTTTTTTCAATTCCATTCTACAAACACTGAGTACCTACATTCGAGGCATGGTGCTAAGTGCTGGGAGAGAAAGGGACAAATCAGATAAGTGCTTGCAATGTGTGAGAGTAAGTCTTTTTATCATGTAAGAGGTTGTCTAAATCAGCAAGGGAAATCAATACAAATCTTTATAGATTTATATTTTTATTTAAAATAATACATCTTTTTCATGTAGTGTCTCCAGAACCCAACAGCACCAGATAAAGTGACATTCTTCCATTTGAAGGAATTTCACATCGAATCTCCTTACATAAACTGTATGTGAAATCCCAAGAAACAGTAAAGAATCTTTCATTGTGTTAGAATTTTATTGCATTGAATAGTAATTAATTATATCGCTGCAATGCTATTTATTTGTAAGCTAATCTTGGTTAATCAGGAGTCAGTACTTTGGTCTGGCCTCTGAATTCTGTTCCTATTTGGCTCATTTCAATGCTTCTTGTTGATTTCACCCTGAGATGTGGCTTCCTCCCACCCCTCCCATTTAGCAAGCCATCTGATTTATACATGGGAGAAGTCTTTCTGAGTTAGAAGTTATTTTTAGCTATGTATAAAACATTCAAGAAGACAGAAAAATAGGTTGTAGTTCAGAAAACAATAAAAGGCTTTGCCCATAAACCATAACTTGTCAGAGCTGCAGTGAGACAAAGTAGCTTTTCTGTCCTTGTGACTCAGTCACTGCAGTTTTTTCAATCATTTGGTGCACATTTGAAGTAACTGACTCTAGTGTTTATAAAGAAATGGGAATTTATTAACAGGTAATAAAAATAGTTACTGGGCAATGTTAGGACATCCTATTTGCATATTCTGTTGTTATGTTGATTAATCCCACTGGGTAAGAAGCAGTTCCTAAAGTACCAGCTGAGAGGGCTGCTCTTGAACCTGACTGCCTGGGTTCAAAAGCGAACTCTGTCACTTCTGTGTCTCTCTTGGGTAAGTTCCTTATCTTCTCCATGCCCCAGGGTCCTCATTTATAAAACGAGAATAATCCTCAGATGCATTCCATAAGGTTTGTAAAGATCAAATGAGTTAATACACAAATTACATACAGTGCCTGACATACAGTAAACATTCTTAAATTATTAATACTCATTAAGGATATACTTAAAGGAGATAGGACCAAACCCAAACTACTCTAAAAATAGCAGAGAAATGGTTAATTTAAAAACAAAAAGGAGGGACACTTGGGTGGCTTAGTCAGTTAGCATTTTCCTTCAGCTCAGGTCCTGATCCCAGGGTCCTGGGACCGGATCGAGTCCCGTACTGGCTCCCTGCTCCGTGGGGAGTCTGCTCCTTCCTCTCCCTCTGCCATTGCCTCCCTCTCTCTCTGTCTCTCATGAATAAATAAATAAAAATCTTTATAAAAATAATAAATAAAAACAAAAAGGAAAGTATCGTGAAGTCTGATTTCCTTTATCTTTCTCTGACATTTTTTTACTGAGACAAAGTCAACTCGCCATTAGATTGCAACTCTTTAAGATTGTATTAGAAATATAAAAATCATTAAGTGTTAAACTGACCAGTCTAGTTCGTATGCTAAACCTAAATACATATTTCCATTTAAACTTTGTGAATCCATAAGTCTAGAGATGTCATTAGCATGTGTGTGCTTTAGAGAAAGTATAACATGGCATTTTAATCAGTCTGCATAAATATTGTTTTCTAATTCTTTTAGGTTATAAGCAAATCATCACCTAGATTCATTTTTTAAAGGTATAAGTAGAATAGATTTTTAATAAAATAAATTTTAGCAAGATTAATTTGAGAAATAGTCATTATTGAACTTGATAATAAGGCATAAATGAGAGGCAATTTATATATTATTATTACTTTTACCTAGACCCAGACTACCCACATTTTTATACTTTTGATTTTACCTGAGTTTCCCAGTTGCGTTTCCTCCTACTTCAAGTTAGTCATCACCTGTTCTTTTTTCTTTTAACATTCAAAATGTTTGTCATGTGTTTTTAAGTCACAATTACAGCTCAGTATAGTACATTATGTCCAGAGAAAAGAAAAAGACTAGCTTAACACCGGCTTCATGAAATTGGCTCCAAACGGAGAACTAGCCACTTGGTCAGGTTTCAAATTTTTTATTAAATATCAATATTCTTTTTTTTAAGATTTTATGTATTTATTTTAGAGAAAGAGACAGAGAGAGCAAACAAACAGGGGGAGGGGCAGACAGAGAGGGAGAGAATCTCAAGCANGGGCAGACAGAGAGGGAGAGAATCTCAAGCAGATTCTCCAATGAGTGCAGAGCCCAACTCAGGGCTCAATCCCACCATCCCAAGATCATGACCGGAGTCAAAACCTACAGTGGGATGCTTAACTGACTGAGCCACCCAGGTGCCCCTAAAGATTAATATTCTAAAAAAGAAAACAGACTCTTAAAGAGTCTAAGGAATAAATGATTCTTCGAGCGTATTCTTATTTTCCATAAACAACTGGGCCCTCACAACATGAGAATAATTTTACATCTGTCTACTTCATGAAATATGTTTTTTTGGACACACTCTTATTTCTTTCTTGGTATCCTGTGATGTCCAATGTATCCTTAATCTCTCCCTCTCCCTCTCTTTTTCGTAATAAGCTATTTCTTGTTTTTACCACCTGGACCTGTATAGCCCCCACATTTGACTATGCACTTAGAAATTCCAAGATACCTATTTGTGTGTGTGTGTGTGTGTGTGGGAGGAAGTGATGAATAGATAACATAAAATGGTCATCAGTTGTTGTTCTAATGACATCAGTCTCCACCCCACCTCCACCCCCACATAATGGCACACACATCTTTGGATTTAACACATTTATCCAGGTTCCCAAGAGGGGGAACTTCTTTCTGGTCATCTCTGCTCTCATTTTGACCCCAAGTTCAGGAGTGACTGTCCTGAGCTCTCTTCCCTGCTTCTCTTTCTCTCCACACAGAGAAGATTCTGGGGCAGCTGGACTGGTCAAATAGGAAAGGAAAGGTAGATAATATGGCTCATGCTGTGGTTACAGCATCCTTTAGGGNGGTCATCTCTGCTCTCATTTTGACCCCAAGTTCAGGAGTGACTGTCCTGAGCTCTCTTCCCTGCTTCTCTTTCTCTCCACACAGAGAAGATTCTGGGGCAGCTGGACTGGTCAAATAGGAAAGGAAAGGTAGATAATATGGCTCATGCTGTGGTTACAGGACAACNAGCATCCTTTAGGGTGCCATCCTTTAGGGCGGCAGAAGTAGGAGATGTGTTCTGGAGGGGGAGAGGGAGCCATGTGGTCCCTAATGTGAATCATGACCTGTTTTAAGAAAGAATCCAAAAGCCAAACAATTTCCCTGCCCTGAAATTGGGAGGGCAGGGAAGGGGGTGAGAAGGATGAAATGTGTTGGTGAGGAGTGAAAAAAGAGAAAACAATGAGCTCGCATGGAGTATTTCAGGCCCGGAGCCAGGTGTTTTAGATACATAATCTCTATTTCTCACAACTGCTCTGTGAGGGAGGTATCTAGAGACCCATTTTTCAGATGAGGAGAATGAAGTTCAGAGGAACGAACTGGTCCAGGCTTACAAAGCTCGTAAAGGAGCATAGATCTGGATGCTGGACTGCCTGAGCCCTGGGCTCTTGTTTGCCTACTAAAGCAAGAACTGGGAAGAAGCCATTGAGCTACAGCCATGAGCATCCCGGGGTTTCCAGATCACGTGGTGGTAGCTGGAAGAAGCTGGGACACCAAGAACGTGTTAGTTACTCCAGGACGTGGACCTGGGCTAGCCTCTAGCTAGCGCTGGGAAGGGAAGCAGTGCGATTATAGGAGAGAGCCATCAGACCCAACCTCTGTTATCGCAACCCACCCTGCTCACTTACAGGACCACTTACCACCCTCACTCTTACAGGACCAACACAGGTTTGCTTTCAGAGCCAACACTACGACTGGGTGGGTGTGCTTTGATTTCAGAGGCACCAGAAAAGAATCCTTGCTCTTGAAAGATGCACCCCAATTTTTGGCAGTGACTTGAAATGTCTTTAGGAGGGGCTAGTTTTTAATCCCATCATTACACGGTTCTCTTTACATGCAAATGACCTGAGAAACAGCAACTTGATCTAAACCATAATAAGTATTACAAACCTGGCATATAAATGACTAAGGGAAAACTCTTTTCAGTTTAGGTAAAGAAGAGTTTGAAGGCACGTGGATTTCAAACCAGAAATCAGTAACCAGCAATGTGCAAACCTTTTCTAAGGGGTGCACAAACAAAAACATTAAAGGGAATCTGTATTTATATCTTTAACTTCCATGTACACTTCATCCTAAAACCAATTGCCCTGAAATGTGCCCTCTACTTTTCCAAATGAAGGCGTGTCCTGCACCCCAATCTTCCCAAGATACATTGTATGAGGGTGTACAAGGCTCTAAGGTGGCACAAGTCAGGTGCAAACTAATTGGGAGGATTAGTGTGGTATTTGAGAGAGTAAGGGACCATAATGACAGGGTGACAAACTCTTTTTGCAAATCAGGTCATTAGGGTTCCTGGCATTCATCAAAATGGAAGGAGGACCTAATATGCCACTAATGGGTCCCTGAACATAATATGTGATAACAGAACACTATCTGCTTTAGTGTCTTTACTAGCTTCAAAGACTTTTATAAATTAAAATTTAAGTTTAATAAGTGAAAGGAACATCTAGTGCAAAATGAAAGATACTTAAAAATATTTTTAATGTGCACATTTTTTTACCTAAGAGCATTCCATCAGATTCTGTCCTTAAAAAAACCTCCTACGTGCACATACCCATATGCTATGACTCACCTGTGTTAAATCTAACTGAACACTCTGTGGTCTGTCATTTTCTTAGGAAACGCGCTCCGTGGCAAGGGTGCTGAGCAACGTGAGATAGCTCTGTAAAGGGCGATCTTCATATTGTGAGACCTTGCTCAACATTCAATCAAGAGAAGACAAACACAAATAAGGTCATCTTCCTCTAGTGAAAAATATTAGGAACTTGGAAAAAGAGCAAGTTTCTGCAGAAGGCGTTTGGCCCACTTGCAAGGCCACTCCCACCTCCGTCTTGCAGAACCGTGCACTGGGGAACTGTACTCACCACTCACTTTGTCCCCCTCTGACTTCTTGAGGCCCCAGGTCATCAACATATGACTCAATATTTTTGTGATCTTCCTTCATCTAAGCAGATGACATATGTCTTTTTTGTTTTTTGTTTTTTTTTAACAGACCAAATAAGGCCAAAAGATATAAACTCCTCTCAAAGCCCTTCCCTCCTTCTGAGCGCGTCAGGTCGCCCGCAAACACGCACATGTCTCCTATGCATCCTAAAAAACCAACCAACAAGGAAATGACTCTGGGACAGGCCTGCTCTTCTCCGCCGTGCTTCCGCCTCCTCTCTCCCTTGGCGGATAAACTGTCCTCATCCATTCATCTGCCCGCTGACCCTTCAACTTAGTGCTGTCTGCATTCACGCTCGCCACTCAAACCGCGCTTTCAGAGGTGACCAGCGGCCTCCCTCGCTGCCCCATCCAACAAGCCAACACCATCGTCTTTCCCTTCGCCACTCTCAGGCCTCGTAATTCACTGTTCTTTCTCAAACTCTTGCCCTGGTCCCTTTATTTTATCCACCATAGTTCACGTCGTTCTCTGCAAGGCTCTTTCATTTTCTCTCCTTTTAATTTTATGGCGGTGGTTCCCAATTTTGTGGATCAGAATCACCCCGGGAGGTGTTAAGACCCGCTCCTGCCGGGGCCCCACCTGCAGAGAGGTTCTGATTGAACTGGGCTTACGAAGGGCCCAGGCACCGCTGTTTTAAAAGGTCCTCAGCTAATGCTAATGCTCGGCCAGGTCTGCAACCCCCGGCCTGTGTGCGCGGGCGGTCTCCTTCCCTCTCATGGCTCTTCACTCAGAAATCATTCACTCCAGTCCTCATGGTCGCTCAGCTCCATTCATACTTGCAATTGCTTTCTCGATAACTCCATCTGAATGCTCCACAAATCCGAATTGCAGAACATGTGCTGAATTGATCTCAGTATCTCCTCAAGTCATTCCAGTCTCTATAAACGTGGTCCTCCTGGTTTTCTGCTTAATTATGGAGTCGTCATCCTCCCAACCCTACGCTCAGAGCTTCCAGGAATCCTCACTGCTTTCTTCAAACCACTCGATTCAGTTACGGATGGTGCCTAAATTGTTCTTTCAAACCCGGCCACTTTTCTGTACCCCTGCTCTTAAGTACTGTGATACTATTTTAATCCTAACAATTCTTACTAAAAAATAAATCTTAAAAACAGTAGCTTCAGGGGCGCCTGGGTGGCTCAGCCTTGAGCCTTCGGCTCAGGGAGTGATCCCGGCGTTATGGGATCGAGCCCCACATCAGGCTCCTCTGCTGGGAGCCTGCTTCTTCCTCTCCCACTCCCCCTGCTTATGTTTCCTCTCTCACTGGCCGTCTCTCTCTCTGTCAAATAAATAAATCTTAAAAAAAAAAAACAACCCCAAAGAACAGTAGCTTCAATTAAAATGTTCTCCACTGTGTCATTGTTTCTAGGTTAAAATCCAAACCTCACATGAAATCTTTTACAAGTGTCCTCAATTATTGCTCTAGCTTCACCTTGATCACTTAATACTACTCTCAAGACATACTGAACTTCCCGAAGTTTCCTTAGCCTGTGATCAACACTAACATGGCCACTCACTGCATTTTCTGTCACTTTAGCCAGAATCCCTTTCTCTGCTTTTCTGCTGAGAGAATTCTACCTGTTCTTGAATATTCATCTCAGAAGACGCTTTTGTTCTGAAGCCCTTAAAGTCTGTTTTCCTTTTCTGTGCAACTGAAGCAATCTTATCAAATCATTTATCATACAGTACTGTAATGATTTGTGTAAAGTTTGTGCCTGGGAGTTCTTCAGAGCATAATTACTTATGTGTATATGATATCTCCAATGTGATACATTTTGAACATTTCTGAATATATACATTTGGTTTTGTGTTCACAGTATCTAGCACAGTATCCTAGCAGAGATGTTCAAAATGTTATTTATTGTTTATCCAGTGAATATTAGCTGAGTAGCTACTATGTGACTTCACTATTCCTGGTACCTGGGATGCATCAATAAACCAAACAGACTGCCCTCCAAGTGATTCCCAAGGGAGAAGGCAATACATAAACAATATAAATACACTGGATAATTTCAATGGTCCTTAGGGCTAGAAAAAAAAAAATCAGTGTTATATAGTATTGTAGATCAGAAGTCAGAAAACATTTTCTGTGAAGGGTCATATCAGAAGTCAGAAAACATTTTCTGTGAAGGGTCATATACTAAGTATTTTAGGCTTTAAGTGCCAAGGTTTCTAAACTGTAGGCATAGACAATATGTAAATGAACGAGCATGGTTGTGTTCCAATAAAACTTTATTTACAAAAACAGGTGGTGGGCCATATTTGGCGGGCAGGCTATAGTTTGCTGACTCTTGTTTTAGATGATAGGGAAGGCCTCTCTGTGGAGGTATCTAAGCACTAGAACATGGATATATAGAAAGAGCCAATCATACTGAGCTAGAGTGTTCTAGGTACAGGGAAGATCAATGACAAAAGCCACTGTCTGAGAAGGAGAAATAAAGCCTTCATGCTGAAGTGTAGTGAAAGAATGAATGAATGAATGAATAAATATATGAACAGAGGCATGGGTGAGTACCCTTATAGAAAATAAAACTACTACTAAAAAGTGGAAAGTTTATGTAAAGAAGCATTCCCTCAATTGAGATAGGTAGCCACATTCAGAGAGAAGAAACAAAAACATGACAGCACAGGAAAATAAAAGTCAGCCGGATCTGCCTAATGGTTTACTCACTGAGTATCCACTGAATAGCTACTATGCACTAAGAATTATTGCAGGTGCTAGAAATTAGACAAAATATTTAATAATTATGACTTCTAAAGTTTCAGACAATCACAATGTTGGATTCTACTGATTCTTAGCAATGCATGTATTTATGATTTCTAGAAGCTGAAATATGACTTCTAAGTATTGCAAAATACTGCTTGTCACAGAACTAAGAGCAGTACTGTGATAAACAAGCAAACAAATGAACAAAAAAATGTGACCTGGGAATGAATATATGAATATATATATATATATATATATCTCATACCAATTAATTTCATTTTAGGGAAATATTTTAGAAAAAAATTCTGGAACATCACCAAATGAAATATGTTTAAAAATCACTGAGATGTTCTGAAAAAATGGGCCAGAAGTTGTTTAATTTTTCTTTCATATTCTAAAATTTCCTTTTTTTAAATGAAGTGTGTGTACATAATAACAACAAACAACACAAATCAACATGTTTATTCTACTTGTGGAAAATTGATGAGATGATCTGACACTTTTTAAAATAAATGACTTTTCCCAAAAAAACATCTTTGTCTGGATACTATCTGATTAGCTCATGAAAATCAATCAAATAAAGCTATATACAATTTGTGTCATTTTAATGAACTGAATTTCCAAAACATACAGTCAATAATTTTTTTTTTAAATTATAGGACAAAATTTGGACTTTGGAGTTGCCAGACTTGGCTCTGTAACCAGGTCCTCCCACTTGCTAAGTTTGCAGCCTTGTGCAGGCTGGAAGCTCCCAGAAGCACGATGCTCACATGTACAGAGGGAAGGACCACCCCTCCCAGTGTTGTAGGAGGATTTAATGAGATATGGAAGGGAAAGCACCTGGAATTAGGAGGCAAGCAATAAATTTAATTTAATTGCTTCTTCTCTAAGACTGAGTTTACCCCAAACAGANTTCTCTAAGACTGAGTTCACCCCAAACAGAGCTTTATCTGCATAAATGTATTTTAAATGTTGATGATTCTGTGCTCTTTAGTGTGTCTATTAAGAAGTACATATCTTGGGGCTCCTGGGTGGCACAGCGGTTAAGCGTCTGCCTTCGGCTCAGGGCGTGATCCCGGCGTTATGGGATCGAGCCCCACATCAGGCTCCTTTGCTATGGGCCTGCTTCTTCCTCTCCCACTCCCCCTGCTTGTGCTCCCTCTCTCGCTGGCTGTCTCTATCTCTGTCAAAAAAATAAATAAAATCTTAAAAAAAAAAGTACATATCTTCATAATCATATTGCTAATCAGGAAAAAAAGCTGGGAGAAATCTTTCAACTTTGCACTGCATAGGGCTATTGGTATTAGTTTATGAGTCTTCATTCATACAACTCTCCCAGTGAGGAAAGGTTCCCCTTATTTACAGCCTCAATCCCTTCTAGTGTATGTACCAGAAGAGAGGTCATATTTCTAGCCTTCCTATATGAGAATTGGTTCCCAGGTCTTCTAGGGGAATAAAATGTTTAGAAATCCCTCCAACAGTTAAGTCTTTCAGTTCTATTGATGTCTTCAGTCTGGCAGAGAGTTCTCAAAACACTAACATGATTTTATTAATGAAGATGAGTTATTCCCAATTTGATTATAAGTTTCAGGACTGGAGCATATTGACCCCATATTGTGTGTTTCCAGAAAAGATGTATAAAACTGCCATCCCTTCCTGTGTGTGGTGTGATTTAAGAATCAACTTTTTTTTATGGCTCCTGGATGCATGGTTTTATAGCTTTACTGTTACTGATATTTTATAAAATTCAGAACTATTGGCTTTATAAGTGCTGTCAGGGAAAAAAAAAGGTTTTGCAGCAAAACATGGAGATCATTTGTCAACGGCTTGGGCTTGCACAACGTTTTCTGAACAGCCATTGCAGCATTCAACAACCTCATGTTTCAACTCTCCACCCTAAAAACTTTATTCTTCAGTTTAAATTTAATTTTTTGATTTATATCATCAGCAAAGGCAGAGAAAAGTGGATTACCATTCCCAATGGATTACCCATTCATAGCTCATAATTAAATATGGGATAAATTGTAATCTCCAGTTTAATCTTGACTTCCCACACTCATTTTCTCACCTTTATCCACTCCTCTCCCCTCTTTCTAATTAAGCAGCATAAAAGCTAAGCTACCTAAGACAGAGCCCTAAACTTCTAATGTTAAGAGTAAAGTGGGGTACTCATTTACACAAAATAATTATTTTCCAAACGTTATTTATCTTTAGTAATTTGTTTCATGGTTTGCTACTAACATTGTGTAAAGCCTAACTATGTTCATGTTTTACCATTAAAAAATAAAACACAAATATTTGGATAAAATGATGTAATAAAAATAAATCAACAACCATGTTCTCCTCCTTGTTGCCTCATCCTTTCCAACTCCCGAGCAGAGAGAACATATCCAGGATGATGCATATTTCAGGGGCTTTTTAGGAATGCCTGGCACTAACTAGTATTAGCAATCAGAAGTATTTCCAAATATAGTAAATGTTTGCTCTCAGTTGTTTCTACATTTTGTTTAAGCAAATCAGTGCCACAGTAAGAAAAAATAATTTACAATCTGAATTCCATTCTTATTTTCTGACCAACTGTTTTTAAAAGAACAATGGAGACAATATGTTTGAAACCAGTAACAACGATGATGTTTTCCCTTTAGATGATAAAAGTACATAGTTGAATATTATTTTTTTATTTTTTTAAAGATTTTATTTATTTATTCGACAGAGATAGAGACAGCCAGTGAGAGAGGGAACACAAGCAGGGGGAGTGGGAGAGGAAGAAGCAGGCTCATAGCAGAGGAGCCTGATGTGGGGTTCGATCCCATAAGGCCGGGATCACGCCCTGAGCCAAAGGCAGACGCTTAACCGCTGTGCCACCCAGGCGCCCCATAGTTGAATATTATTAAACATTAGGAACATGAGCCATATTTGCTAGAGTGTATATACACTGAACAAAAAGCTTTATGTAAAGTTTTATGCTATCTAGAATATGCTTTGACTTTCTTCAGGAAGACTAATGTTTTGGCTTCATACGTCTCTTCTCCATACTGCCAGAATCAACACAAGGGTAGAGGCATTACTTGTATTAGGAAATAATTTGGCTAAACCCCATCTCTGTAAAACCATACCACATGTGGGTCACAAGCGCCAATAAAACAACAACAGAAGCAAAACAAATTTTTCTAATAATCAGAAAGTTCCGAAGTTAAGGTACATGGAGACACCTAAGCAGAAATCATAACAAATTATAAATCTGATGGTGACTTACATATCTTTACAACACCTTCAACATAATCCTATAGGCTGAGTTTTGTGATTTTTTTTTTAAAGATTTTTATTTATTTATTTGACAGAGATAGAGACAGCCAGCGAGAGAGGGAACACAAGCAGGGGGAGTAGGAGAGGAAGAAGCAGGCTCATAGCGGAGGAGCCTGATGTGGGGCTCGATCCCATAACGCCGGGATCACGCCCTGAGCCGAAGGCAGACGCTTAACTGCTGTGCCACCCAGGCGCCCCATAGTTGAATATTATTAAACATTAGGAACATAAGCCATATTTGCTAGAGTGTATATACACTGAACAAAAAGCTTTATGTAAAGTTTTATGCTATCTAGAATATGCTTTGACTTTCTTCAGGAAGACTAATGTTTTGGCTTCATACGTCTCTTCTCCATACTGCCAGAATCAACACAAGGGTAGAGGCATTACTTGTATTAGGAAATAATTTGGCTAAACCCCATCTCTGTAAAACCATACCACATGTGGGCCACAAGCGCCAATAAAACAACAACAGAAGCAAAACAAATTTTTCTAATAATCAGAAAGTTCCGAAGTTAAGGTACATGGAGACACCTAAGCAGAAATCATAACAAATTATAAATCTGATGGTGACTTACATATCTTTACAACACCTTCAACATAATCCTATAGGCTGAGTTTTGTGATTTTTTTTTTAAAGATTTTTATTTATTTATTTGACAGAGATAGAGACAGCCAGCGAGAGAGGGAACACAAGCAGGGGGAGTAGGAGAGGAAGAAGCAGGCTCATAGCGGAGGAGCCTGATGTGGGGCTCGATCCCATAACGCCGGGATCACGCCCTGAGCTGAAGGCAGACATTTAACCGCTGTGCCACCCAGGCGCCGCACNCGATCCCACAACGCCAGGATCGCGCCCTGAGCCGAAGGCAGACGCTTAACCGCTGTGCCACCCAGGCGCCCCAAGTTTTGTGATTTCTTTCAGTGTGATCTTTTCTATCAATATAAAGCGGAATCCTTTCTGAGAATTTTAAATACTTCTACTTAAGGACGCGTTACCTGCATTTTACTGATAGGGCAATGAAATTTAAAAAAAAAAAAGGAAGGAAAGATCAATTAAATTCTTTGCAGAGATCTTTTTAGAGATAGTTGGGCTTTGGTCATAAAATTGCTAACAATGAGAGGTGCTCAGGTTCTCCCCAAATAGCTACTGGCACCCTTTGCCCTTTAGATACACGAACTTGTTAACAATGTGATTGGTTAAGGAATTCCCTAATCATATATGTCAATAATAAAGAACAAAGCACCTTGCAGTTTTTTTTCTTATTCGACTCCCCTGTGAAAGACAGATGTGTTGTGTGTAATTATTCACTGATTGGTATCGATTGGTATCGGGAGAAACATTAACATAATTGGCACATTTGTTCTAATTAACAGAGAGAAACTGCCACATGCCACCCAACATGAAAAGTGAGTCCAGCAACCATTAGCTAGAAAAACCCACATCTATCAGAAAAGGTTACTCTGTTGAACTCAAACTGGAGCCCCTCGAGTCAGAACAGTGAGATCGAGAACGACAGAACGGAGTTGAGAAGTGAATACACCTGAGAGAATGGAGAGTCAGCCCAGTGTCATCAGATGCAGGTACATTAATCAAACAAATGCGAAAAGCAATTATGGGGTAATTACCAAATGCACACTGAGCCAAGCTAAGCTTCTAGAAGGAGCATTAGCTAGAAGCTGGGAGTCTGCCAAGTTTTACTGACCAGTTTAGAAGAGACAAGTTTGAAGGTTTTCTTGTATTTGTTTTAACCCTGCCCTTTAGACCAGTGGTTCTCAAATTTGGTTGGATTTTAGAATCACTGGGCAGGGACGGGAGTATTAAAAATCTTGATAGCTAGGCTGCACATCCTCCCAATTCCTGGGTGATCCCAACGTGCATCCTCGTTGGAGAACCAGTACTACATTCAGACTGGTTCTAATGTTCTTGCTAAAATGCAGACTTTGATTAAGTGGCCTGGGGTGGGGCTTGAGATTCTGCCTTCCTATGAAGTTCCCAGGTCACGTCAATACAGATCATCTATGCATCACGCTTTGAATAGTAAGGCCTTGGCAATTCTAAGAGATGTCCATAGCTAACAGCCTTCTGGAGACTTTTACCACGTAGGGTTTGGCTCCAATTGCTCCAGAGTTTGAAATCCCAGAATTATTTTCTTTTGATTTCTCACCATCTCTTGCATGACTAAGGAAGTCTTCATTATAGGATGCAAACAAATGTTCTTTACCTGTAAAAGTTGTGGCTAAAAAGTGCCTTAAAAAACAAGAAGCAAAAGGCCACTAAAAAAAAAAAAGTGTGCACAAAGACAAGAGCTTTCTCCCTCCACCTCCCGCCACCCCCATAGCTATTGTAGAGATATTGTTCCAGATGTTCTCTATTGTCAAGAATAGAGGCTACTTTGTTTATGCATCCATTTGCTTGTCAGATTTGCAATAAGACGCTTATTCACTTCTGTGTTGACTACTGCCCAAAATACTTTGTACGTTTCAATGGGTTTGTGAAAGTGTGTTTTTATTCTTTAAAAAAAAAGCATTGGTCTTCAAGCATGCTGAAATTGTATCCTTAGACAATTGTAAAAAAAAAAAAAAGAAAGAAAAAGAAAAGAAAAGAAAAAGCCAAAGAATTAAAAAAAGCATGTGGAAAATGTAGTGACATTTTGCTCAGTTGTAACTTCTGCAAAGGGAAGGGATGTGCTAAGAAAGGAATTTGTTTTCCTATTGAGGAAACACTCCCTTAATTGCACATATGTCTGGCTCATTGCTTTTGAGAGCTGAATGTACACAGACCATACTGCGGAGGCAAACTTGTCCTGAAATCTGAAAACTTTCATTCCTAAAGCCTAAGTTCAACTATGAGAAGATAAAAGCACACTGACCTAAGGAACTACTAAATTAACTAATAGTGACAACCACCAAAAATGCCCAAAGTAGAATGATTCTATCCAGTAATCTCTTCCACGACAGCAAAACGGCACTGAAATGTTCTTAAAATGCTAATTTTTTCAGGGTGAAGCAACCATAAATTGACGAGTAGATGGTTCGTTCCTGACCAGTATTTTTTTTTTTTTAAGATTTTATTTATTTCTTTGACAGAGATAGAGACAGCCAGCGAGAGAGGGAACACAAGCAGGGGGAGTGGGAGAGGAAGAAGCAGGTTCTCAGCGGAGGAGCCTGATGTGGGGCTCGATCCCAGAACGCCGGGATCACGCCCTGAGCCGAAGGCAGATGCTTGAGGACTGAGCCACCCTACAAATTTGCCTTTCAGGGTAAGGAACTAGCAGCATTTCTTCTTATTTACCAAATAAAAGTGGGACTCTCACTAAGTCTGGCCACCTTTAGAAAATACTGGCTTTCTGCTCTCTAGGACGGCCTTTTCTCACCCCCAGTGAGTTTACAGTAAATAGTGCCTCTAGGCATATGGAGGGGCTCACTGAAAGAAATTCCAAAGCAAGAACACTTATTGAAGAAACATATACTTTTCTCAAAAAATAAAGGTCATAGAAATAAAAGACCATCTTGCCCTGTGATTAAAGACACAGTCTAGGTCATTGCCTGGTGCTGAAGCGCCACCGATAGAGACTATTTGAAAACAGCTGAGGCCAGTTGATCAGTGATTTTAGGTCACCTGAGAAAAGCTCACTCTAGTGGATCCGCTGCACTTTACCGTGGAAGATCTTCCCTTCTCCTGAAACACCAAATAGTTTCTAGGTTTTATTCATTGAGTAAAATCAAAGTTAAAAATCATGTTCAGAATTTTTTATCCTCACAGAAATTAAAGTATGTCCTTTATTTCTCCATCTCTCTCCATCTCTTTTACTTCTACCCTAAGACAAGCAGCCATTTTCTCTTGCTTGTGTTAAGGCAAGGTCCCCTAGATGGGTCCCTGCTTTCATTCTTACACTACTAAAATCAATTTTCCATGCAGCAGCGAGAATGATCTTTGAAAAACATATATATCCCAACATGACAATTCTGTACTTGAAATCTCCAACGGCTTTTCATGCATTCGGAGATACGTCCAGTCCACAAGCTCATCCTCCTGCCTCTGACTGAAGGTCTTCCTGCCCTCCTCACGGTGTCACTGTGTCTCTGAGCCACTGGCCTCTTTTTAAGTCTATAGCCACATCCACTCCTTCTGAGCCTATTTTGCTCCCCCTGCACGGAACGTCCTGACCCAAATCTTCTCACGACTGGCTCTTTCCTGTCACTCAGACCGCAGGTCGGATAGTGCATAGTGCCTCTGCAGACAGATTCTCCTTGACTCCAAAGTGACTTCCAACCCCCAACAACCATCAACCTCTCAACATGACCTTGTCTTATTTCCTTTCATTCTCAATTATCAGACGGTATCTTGGCCATTTACTTCTATTCCTGTTTAGTCCTTTATTCTTTTTTAACCCGTTAGGGACTTTCGCTGACCTGTATCTCCTGGATACTAGAAAAGTATCCAGCACACAGTGAGTAGACAATAAATATTTCTTGAATCAAGGAATTAATAAGTAAAAAATAAAAAGTGTATGTTGTACTATAGCGCAAAGGAACCGCTACGTATGTGCATAAGTCAAGCCACAAACGTGTCGTAAGTCCAGAAAAGGTTCATAATTTCTTACTGTATTTTAAAAATTATGTTGGCATCATTTAACTTATTATTATTTTTAACTTGGTTTACATGGCTACTTGGGCTTATGGTGATCACTGTGTATAATTATTAGAGGCAGATACTGCAAGAAAAACATATGGGGTAACCATGATAAAGAGGGGACGCTGACGACTTTTGATTGAATCAATGCAAAGCGTGCAAGCAGACTACTGATCAGGGAACCTAATGCTTGTGCAAAACGTTTGTGAGGCCGAGAATCAGCTCGTAATAAAAACTCCTTCTTCTTGCTCCGCCCATGCTAGGAGAAAACCCCAACAGATATTACCGGGCACTGAGAGCAGTAGCTTTCCCCAAATCTGTATTCAAACTCTTCTTTTCTCTCTAAAGCTCTTTTCTCCTGCAAAGAATATAAAGCACCGCTCGGAAGACAATGCATCTGCATGGAAATGCATCAACGTGAAGTTCCAATTACGAAGGGACGGCAGTGAAACATGCACGCCTCTCATGAAACAAAATGTTCAGCGGCTACATTAATAATCAATTAGATGGCATGCCACCTGATGCTGCACTTTCGGCGGAGCCTCCAGCTGCCAGCAGCTTTTTGCCCTGGCAGTATTAGCTTAAAAAAAAAAAATCTGTTCCCTGTTTATCAAGACTAAACTCTGCAAAATATTTTTTTGCACTTCAACCCATATTTTCCCACTTGCTAATTAGCGATGCAAATGTTGATAAATAAGATGACTGTTTCTAAGCACAACTGGGTCAATAAGTTGAACATTGTGCCCTGTCCTCCAATTAAACTCCTATGAGAAATAGCTCAATTATAATTAGAGAAGCAATTATCCCCTTGTTAAAGGTGATACAAATCAAAGGTTTTAGTGAAAAATTCAGTTTTGCTCCTACTGCCATGCCAACAAATCCTGTATCCATTGATGTTTTGATCCCAGTACTCTCCAGAAGAGATAATCTGATGAAATAAAGTATCTCTGACTTTATTTCTGGCTCACCATGTGACAGCAACATTTTCTAGGCATAAACTAAGATGAGCAAAGAGGGATTCATTTCACAGAGTGCAGCTATGATACCACGGGAGCAATGTGCACCCATTTGTAGGTGTCTTAGTTTTCTGGATTGTTTAGGGAGATGGGGGAGCTTGTCCATTGAAAGGGAAGCAAATGCATTCCCAGAAATGTAAGAAAAACATTATATTTTTATCTTGGTCCTAGCAAAAAAGTTATTAAGATAGCTGCCAATACCATTTTAGAGTGTTTCTGGTAGTTGTTTTTCTTTCTCTCTTCTAGTCTACTCTTAATTTTACCATGAGTATTATTAACCTCCCTGTACTCCTTGAACTAAAGTAACTTACAAAGCCCCCCCTTTCTTTCCCTCCTGGTCCTACTGGGTTGGAACTTTGCTCTCAGGCTTCAGATTATTGGATCCCCTCACCTCACACTGAGTTCTCTCAATAAGGTTCCATCTTCACGGGTGACAAACATCCTTCTTCTGGAAAGTTCCATCTCCATTTCCTGAATGTAGCCAGAGCCAACAGGGACTCTTTCCTGACTATATTAATTAAATATAGTCAGAGAATCTACTAAGTAGATTCAGTCTGCTGGTATTAGAGATAAAACATGATCAAAACCCCTTTTTGCTCCTTATTTCTTCACAGTTTAGGCAGGCAAAGGAGTCAACAGATATATTTCAACACAAGCAGTAGTTGGGGATATATAAAATCATTGTATATAGGGGCCAGCCACACTGGTTCATCCATACCAGGTGTTAAATTCTGAAATAATTCTGTATGTGCTCCGAAGTAACTGAGTGGTCCCCCTTTCCGTCTCAATACTGGGTGGCTCCCTGCTCCACCCTCTGATTCAACACCTAAAGGGTTTATACCCGACACAGCACAAGGCCCTCGGAGTCTGCTCCATGCTAAGGAAGTTGTATAGCTGTTAAATATTTTAAATAAAGAGAATAGATATAAAAGAAGGGCTTGGCAAGAAGATCAGAGGAGGGAGTGCCAAGCCTACCCATGTGCTAAATTTATCCTGGGGTGCCCACAGAATATATTTTTTTTACCCAATAACTATTAAGGTGAGTTCTTAGTCAAAAGGGTCACCACCTGTAGAGATGGGAGTACAAGAATCTGGATTGGTCTCTTCCTCCTCTGAAACTTTGTCACTCTCTTTCCTTTGGCCCTGAAAGGGAGAACTACTAACAGTAGCCTCAGCCCAAATTTCCTCTCTGAAATAAAATATGTGGGCTGCTCCAATGTCTTGGGACCATGATGACTAAGTGGACAACAGTAACTTTAAAAATCGGAAAAAAGGACAGCAGCACGTTGTGATTTGCTGTAGAAATTTACATTAACAGGTCATTTGTAAAGTGAACATTTACATATGGGGCATCTGGGTGGCTCAGTTGGTTGAGTGGCTGACTCTTGGTTTTGGCTCAGGTCATGACCTCACTGCCCTGGGATCGAGCCCCCTGTGGGGCTCTACACTCAGTGGAGAGTCGGCTTCAGATTCTCTCTCTCTCCCTCTCTCTGCCCCTCCCCCACTCTTAAATCAATTAATCAATCCTTTTTTAAGTATATATTTACATAAATGAGGGCCTTTCCTTATTTAAAGCTTACAGTGTTACCTTCATTTGTAGCATTCATGGACTCTAACCAAAGTCCTGGCTAGAGAATACAGGAGGGCGTATTGGTAGTGGTTCCTCATAGGACAGAAGCTTCATCTCTGCCTGCCCCACAGCACCGTCACAGGTACAATGCTCTCAGTTACTGTTCTGAATTCAAGAGGTTGAATTCAGTCTTCTGTGAATCAGTGGGTGATAATATAACAATAGTACGAAAAGTGGCTCATGTTTCTTAAGCTTTCTACATGTTCTAAGTGATTCATATTTTTATTTAAGATTTTATTTATTCATTTGACAGAGAGAGAGACAGCCAATGAGAGAGGGAACACAAGCAGGAGGAGTGGGAGAGAAAGAAGCAGGCTCCCAGCGGAAGAGCCTGACGTGAGGCTCGATCCCACAACGCCGGGATCACACCCTGAGCCGAAGGCAGGCGCTTAACGAATGAGCCACCCAGGCACCCCTCTAAGTGATTCATATGTACCATCTCCTTTAAACTCCAAAACTACACTCTGGATAGATACTGTTATTATTATTAGTATCTCCATTTTATTATTCAGAAAACATATGTACAGAGGACTGAAATACCTTGCCCAAAGTAAAAAAGTTGAAAATGGTGATGCTTGTATTTACACCTAGATTTCTGTAAGAAAATTACTTAGCATTCTCGGTGGTGACTAACGGCAAAATAGGGGGTCATATTAAATATTATTTATGACCTCAGAAATGCCTCTGCCAGTATTGGTATCAAAGGTGATACCACTGTAATTTAAGATTAGTAGAGTTCTTTAGAAATTTATTAACTTGGATGGGAGGAAGAAAATAATTATCAATGGAGCTAGACACACACTTATAAAACAAAGATCAATTGATTTGATCAGCCATGTATTCATTGAGCATTCACCACCAGAGTTTTTTTAGAATCGTTTGCCTTGGATACAAAAGAAGCACAAATCCTTGCCAGTATGGCCGGTCCTTGAGGACTGACTTTATTTATGGTAAAGCACAAGTCAATCTGTAAGCTCAGTATTTCATTCTATGCTGTTTTTATGCTTTTAGATTCTTCCAAAAATTTAAATATTAAGTAATGAATGCATTTATTATAAATTAAAATAATCTTACCGTCTTTTAATTCAGGTTACATTTCATTCCTTTCCTTTTTCATTGATCTACCCCTTAAGCAACTGATCGTTGTAATGTGTCCCATTAAGGTATTTATTAGCTTTTGATCTTAGTGATTCTAAGGGTGTTGGATAGAATCTACCTAGGACTTTATTAGCCTGCTCTTAAGCATGGTTGTTTGATGTCTCTTCTGACTTCAAAAAAAAAAAAAAAAAGAAAAAGAAAAGAAAAGAAAAAAGAAAAAAAGCCACATTAAATATAGTTCTTTGAATGTCAAATGGGTATATGATTTTTGAGCTTGCCAAGTGTTAATTGGTCTCTTCCCCACTGATGATACAAATAAAATTTACAGCCAATTAGTTTTCAGTCATGAATCTTTACTCCTTGACAAAGTGAACCACTTTGTTGGAGAGACTAAAAAAATGAAAAAATTACTAGGATCTCGTCACTGAAAGTCTTTGCAGTGATCAGCTTATCTGTAAGAAATGTTGGGTAAAAATGAGCTTATGGATACCCATGTTACTCAGAATATATTTTGATCTTTAAGGCAGATTAATGGAGGTCTACATTAGAATTTATAAAAATACAATTAAGGAGACAGATGCACTATTATAATAAGTGAAATGAAATACTGAATAGAGAAGAGTTGCTTCTTTTCATCACACTAAATCATATTATGTATCAGTGTTGGAAGATAAAGTCTTGATGTGGTTGGATAAAACAGCTATAATCACGCAAAGTCTCTCTGATGCACTGCTAGAAAGTGCCATGGAATGCCAGCTACAAGACAAAACATAGTTCCCTTCTTTCAGAGTAAAACAAAAAATTTCATTAACAGTGTTACTTTGAGTCTTTGCGTTGGCACATGGAGAGATATAAATGGCTGTGAGAGGAAAAAAAATGCAGTTGTTTTCTAAGAACCTTGCCTAAATTTCTAATTCATTCATTATTAATAATAATTTGGGAAGCGCAATCAGATGTTTAATCATCCTGTTGTGAGACCAGCTAACTAAGCTAGCTCCCACCTTTGCTTCAACCTTCAAATGATTAAAAAACTATGAGAAATCTAATAGTAAGTATACTACTAACTATGAAACATTTTTTGAACAATGGTGGGCCAATAATATACATATATATTTTGCAATTTCATAGATAGGGATAATTCAGGGCTTATTTTTACAAAAAAAAAATCAGCAAGCCCATATGCAGGCCCAAATTGTGGTAATTAAAAATGTCTCTTTCCATAAATGCAATAAAAAGTAAAAATTCCAAAGGACTCAATATAGTTTGGAGGTTAACAAGGACCAACAAGTTGGCAGCGATGTATGTCACTTGTCAAATTGAAGTGTTTCTGGGCCCACAGAATACCAGATTAGCTAAGGCAATAGTGTTTGATGCCTCTTAGGATGTCTCCTAACAATCATAAAAGGTAACATTTTTGAGAGTTTAGAGTTATTTGTTAACAAATGAAAGACACAGTATTAGACGATTTTCCTCAACAAGTATGCTTTATGATGGTGAATGGCTCAAGGAGGGCATGGTATTCTCTTCCGGTCGTGTAGGCCTATCCCCTGTAGACAGGCATTTTCAAAGGACACTGTATGGTTTGGTGCTAATGAAAAACATGGTATGTATCTGATTCGTCACGCTTCATTAACAATCAATAGACTTTGTTTTAGCAAAAACAAAAAATGAAAATAAAGAGCTTGATGGAAAGCTTATGGTAGGAAACTAATCGACACTTGTTATTTCTCCAGCATGTTCTTATTCACGGTGTGTAGGTAAGGCCTTTAGGTTACACCATGGAACAGGAAATGTCTATGTGGGGTGCACAGGCTCACACACGTGCACGTGCACACACACACGCACACACCCTTTTTACATTATTTGGATATGATCCAAACAATAATAAAATTGATAGTACATTATTGTCTTATCAACTCTCTATATGATAAGTGTCAGATAAAATAAAGTGGTGTTTCTGATTTCTTGAAAGAGAATGACAAAATTAAACCAAGCTGCCTGTGGCTTTGTCCAGTGGGGCATTCTAATTGACTCCCAAGTCATTAATCAGTTCCCAATCAATCTATTTTGCCAGCAGCAGGCAGTTAGGACTCCATTACCAACCATTCATCATGCCATACCCTAATTCACTGCACCATTAGCCATGGATTAGGCCTCTGTTAGAATAACTGAGTGCCAATTGCAAAATGCAAAGAATTTTTGTTACTCACCTCAGCCACTGGGATTCCTTCGGGTGGTCGACACTGGAGCAAGACTTCCTGTTCCAAGGATACTTCTTTTCCCAGGGGTTCCTGCTCAAATGTCTTCCGTAGATCTGGAAAGCACAGGTAATAAAATACATGACAAAACTAATAACTGACATTTATTCATTTATGGAAAACGCTATAAAAATGCCTCAGTTTAGTATCTTATGTATCTTTTTATTTTTTTAACCACGCGTTGTTAGTACTGTACCATAATCTGGGTTATTCTATTCTGTGTGGCGGAAAACATGAAATTCAGAGGCTATTAACTACTTCTACCTTAATCTTCAATGGAATGCTTTGGAAAACCTCATTTACACAATCAGTGAAATTGATTAATTACATTTCCTTAGTATTTCTTGATCATCAATTATGGTGATCACATTTTTTTAATCAAAAGAGCCCCATTATCATGATACTTATACACACAGAGTCTGCTACATATACAAATATCTTTCTCTTTCTTCGTAATAGGTATTATTGAAATTGTAATAATTCTGAGATCTTTTGATCAATAACTTAACTCAAGAGGGAGTTTCTGTTTCAGAGTGGGAAACAGAATGCTGGAGTCCTGAAAGAATGAAGGTAACTTCTTGAGGTATCTCAAACAGGAAGCAAAAAAAGAGGAACTATAGAGATGAGTCTAGAAATATCTCCATATGTAATTATGTAGCTATTCTTCAATTAGAAGATTAAATGGTCATTTTGCCCAAATATACCAACTGCCTAATCACATATTTATATAGTTATAGTTAAGATATATGCAGGAGACTTTTAAAAATTGTTATAGGTGGACACAAACATATCAGAAATCAGTTTATAATTTTAAACACCAAAATTAAAAAATAAATGATCCAGCCATAAAGCTTTGAAGCAACATTAACAATAACAACAACAACAACAAAACCGAAAAACATACCAAATATTTTATTTCACACATGCACAGTTTCAGCTCCTTCCAATGAAAAGTTATTGGAATTTTATCCAGTTGATTTTGATTATAAATTAACACTCCTATCCTTTCATGCCATGGCTCTGATAAAGACTTAAGAATCAAAAAGTACCATTTTAGCCTATTGAACTGTGGGTGGAAACCCAAAGACTGGAGGTGATATCCCTAACATCTCTCAAGAAGCTCTCAGAAAGCACCATCTGGAATAATGGACAGAGAGAAAAATCCATTGTTACATACTTGCCATTTATTGAATTTTTTGGCCTAAGAAAACTTTCAAGAGCTCGAGGGTTGTGAGAGAACTATGGATCTGTGTGATTTGAGGTAAGACAAGGGGCTCTCCATATGTGATGGAATTTCTGGCAGAAGGCCACTTCTAATTTGATTATCATGAAATTGAGTATATTGCAGAAATAAACACTTAAAATACAACTATTAGAACTTATAAATGATCAAAACCGTGTCCTTATTTTTCATATAAGAAACTTAGCTATCAAATTACTCAAAGCCTTACAGCAAAATCATCAATGCTATGTTAGCACCTGCTGAACCTTTATTTGTGCCTGTTTTGCTATTACAAGCAATCCCTTTCTCACATCTTTTCGTTAATCTGTGTCCTTCCAACACAAACATTAAACACTTTTCTACTCTGTCTCTTCTTACATGGTAGCTTCTCTCTGTGCTCACTCTGGCAGCACAGACACCACAGCAGCTTTTCTCTGTTTTGGAGCTGCATTAAGATAAAACTCTGGCAAAACGCCAAATACTAATCAAAAGAATAGCAACAATGAACAACTTTCATGGTATAAAATGCTCTTGAAAACATATACCTTGTTTGTAAAAAAAAAAAAAATTCTGAAAAACTCCCATCTGATTAGGGTAGGGTGAAGACATAATGACTGGAATTAGTTCTCAAATTAAAGAACCCCCGGGCTCACTCTTGGCTAAATTAATCGGCATATCACAAAATGAGGGCTAAGAATAAGAGTGAGGCACATATGTATCCAAAGAGCTAAAACAAATTCTTTTAATATTTATTAATCCTATGTTTTGGTTGACACTTGATTAGGTACTTAAGATGACGATGTGTAAGACAGACTCAAGACTAGAAAGGTAAGCTGACGTCTACTTGTGAAGCACCTTTCGCCATGCTGAGGAATGGCAAACTCCCAAAAGCTTTTAAGCAAAGGAAGGAGATCAGATGTCACATTGCCCTCATTGTGATAGATGGACTGAGGTGGTGGAAAAGAGACAGAAGGCAGTTAGGGACCCATCCAAAGAGACCAGGATGGATGACGGGGTCCTGAACTCAACTAGTGATAGTGAGGAGGAGGGAGCAATAGGAGGAAGAGGTCTAGAAATGAAAAGATCATACATTCGGGAAGACTCAGGTATTTGGAAGGTGCCAGGAGGTACGAATAATAGTATATTCTCAGTAATTCTGTTGCAATTGTTAAGATGGTCCCATCACTAGACGAAATAGTGCCGGGTTAGGCAGGAAAGTGAAGGGAATGACAGCAATGTATTTTGGTACAGGTTCAGTCTGGTGTGTCTGTCGGATATTCAGATGGACAGTGCAATAAAGTCAGGTCATGATTTCTCAGCCGCAGTACTACTGACAGTTGGGACTGGAGAATTCTCTGTTGTAAGGTTGTCCTGTGCATAGCAAGGTACTTAGCCGCATCCTTGGACTCCAGCCACTAAAAGCCAGAAGCACCCCTCCCAGCCGTGGCAAAATAAATGCCTCCAGACGATGCCTCACATCCCCTGTGGGCAAAATCCACCCCAAGTTGAGAACCAGTGGCCTAGACCTTAGAAAAAACAACCTCATAGGAGACTTGTGCCTCGTTGTCTAGGAGACGGCTGAAGCACGGGGAAGAGATTAGATTACATCACCAGGGGGAAGACTGTTCCGCAAGCAGGACACCAAAGTTCAAGAGAAAAGGCTGCCAGCAAAACAACATGGCATGAACCAAGAGGCAAGAGAGGTACCAAACAGACATGCATCAGAGGCGCTAAGAGGAGAATAAAGTTTTAAGAAGTTGGGAAGCCAACAGGACAAACCCAGGGAAGGACTCAGAGGGGTGAAGAAAGGATTGGCTTGGGAATTTGGGCGCGAAGGGTGAGTGGGAGCCAAGCTGTGTTGAGGGGCGCGCAGGAATTGGCAACACGACCGTCATGAGAACTTCCTGCTCTTTTGCCTAATGTTGCAGTGACAGAAGTCAGAAGCACCATGAAGGGGCGATGCGTCTGAATGCAGTATGCTATAATTCTTAGGATATAGTGTCGTTTTTGGCATGGGTTTCAAATTCCTGCCATATGAAAGCACATCTTATGAGAATCCGTGTTTCCTAACTGAGAACAGTGACCACATATCAGAGGCATGCACTTCGAGGGACAGGTTTAACTGAACCATCATTGAATGCCTGATAATTATTTCACTTTAATGGTTTGGTATTAAACTCCATATAAATTTAATGTAATTTCTAAAATGATCTCACATTTAACCCCCCACGAGGCAATACTTCTTCCTGAAAAATCCTTTTAATTTCTGCCATAAAACCTCTTTTCTAGCTTTCAGGTTGTGTAATGAGCGTAGAATATATTGGGCTGTCCAGCAAGGCAGCCGCTCATTTCAGATGTCTCCACGTTACTCTGCGAGGGGAGGGTGGCTAACATTTTAAGCATATCCTTTATCATTTGCAGAGATGTGATAGAAGGCAGGCCGGATGCCTTGCAGGCAGAGAGAACACAAGGGTGACGAATGAATAAGCACGAAAAACGGACACTTGTCAGCTAGGAATTAGATGTAAAACAGAACGGTTCAGAATAATGTGGGTATTCCTGTCAGGAAAAAGAGATGAATTTCTGCCCTTGGAAGACCTTTAGGATTCTACATTTCTGTTTTCTTTCCATTAGTTCTAAGGCTGATACTAAAATAAGTATAAAGTCCTTTCATTATAACCTAGATTACTTTTGCAAAGTCAACTTGGCCTACGTCTGATTTAGTCGTCGATTCCAGCAATTAAAAGAAAAATCAGCTTTGTCATATGCACGCATTCTGAGAGATGTTTACTTAAGAACATGAATATTGGCTTACTAAATCCATACAGCAAAATCCAATTAGCAGATGTAGAATTGGACTTGAAACTATATGGATTTCTATTTACCATTTACACGGTAATCAAAGAAAGCCTTTCAGAACACCTACATGCATGGGCACACACGACGTCTCATTTTTCATTGTAGAATTTTGATGCTTTCAATGAATTTTTTTCACAATAATAATACTGTGGTTACAAATTATTTATGATGTGGAATATACCAATCCATGGCATTCTACAAACATGAACTTCTCTTTTTCATGGTGTGGTACACAGAAAAGAAGGCTAACTGGGAGTCTGAAGACTGCGCCCTTCACCTTCCTCATTTGTAAAATGAAAATAAATGTCTGGATGCTTTGAAAGGTCTCTTTTGCTGCATATAAGGGCCAATGCCTGAATAGACTAACACTTTAAACATGTGTTTGAGGGGAAAAGAGGTTTTCCTGTGTTGAATAAAATACTTCTTGGTTGTGATGGATCTTTAAGGAGCTATACCAATTGGATCAGTGTCCAAGAGAAGTAACAGAAGAAATCATTTTTATTTGTATTTTATTTTTTTTTCAAAGATTTTATTTATTTGACAGAGATAGAGACAGCCAGCGAGAGAGGGAACACAAGCAGGGGNTTTCTTGGTTGTGATGGATCTTTAAGGAGCTATAACAGTTGGATCAGTGTCCAAGAGAAGTAACAGAAGAAATCATTTTTAAATAATAGAGGAGTTGATGAATCTTTGAAGAGAACAGCTTACAATTTTCCCCTTGGGGCAATTTTCATGGAATTTTTAGGCACTTGGATCTATAGGCATAGGTAAGAGTTAGAAAACAGGGAAAACATTGGGTTTCAGAAGATTCGGTATTAAAAATACCAGAAAATTCTTTATACAAATCCAAGGAAGCAATCACAAAAGCAGACTAAAATTAAAACTTGGCTGATTGTAAATGCATTCAGATTAATTTTGACAGAACTAATTTTCTGTCTCCATGGAGAGATGGGGAGAGAAATGCCTACCCAAAGCANTGCCCCAAAGAAATCATTTTTAAATAATAGAGGAGTTGATGAATCTTTGAAGAGAACAGCTTACAATTTTCCCCTTGGGGCAATTTTCATGGAATTTTTAGGCACTTGGATCTATAGGCATAGGTAAGAGTTAGAAAACAGGGAAAACATTGGGTTTCAGAAGATTCGGTATTAAAAATACCAGAAAATTCTTTATACAAATCCAAGGAAGCAATCACAAAAGCAGACTAAAATTAAAACTTGGCTGATTGTAAATGCATTCAGATTAATTTTGACAGAACTAATTTTCTGTCTCCATGGAGAGATGGGGAGAGAAATGCCTACCCAAAGCAGCGTGTAAGAAAGCCCCATCCTGTCAATGTGCACATTTATGAAAGGGGCAGGCAATTATGTCCCCATCCCTTTAGCAACTTTGCCTGACACCATCGAAAAAGGGTGTGTGTGGCCAACGACTGGGACGTCGAGGCTGCACAGGCCTGGTTTTGTGTATAATGGATCACACTCCCATCCAAGCACCTGTAAGCCCTACTGATTATGGACGGAAACCCAGAAAGTATTAGCCAAAGGTCTCCCTATTGTGTCTGAGCAGGCAGGTTGCTGATAATATTTTCTTTGAAAAAGATAATGAATATGTTCTTACTCGAGTTTTTTAGAATGATTTATATTTATTAAAATGTTTATTTCCTCAGCAATGCTACTTTATTCTACAGAAAGATTTATTAGAATACGATATTTTTTTTAAAAGACCAAATCTTGGCACTGTGATAGACTGACACCATGAAGTCAAGAATTCTCCAGTGGGTATACTTCAATTCAATAGGCTATCCTGGTGGAAATGAAGATCCTAAAACTCCACAGAATAATAAGATAAATGGCATATTATATTATCAATGTTGGTTTTTGTTTTTTTGGGTTTTTTTTTAGATATCATAAGGTTTGGTGAGTATTAAAAGAGATGTTGGATCTGAAAAGGTTTTGAAAGATTATAAAGCACAAAACATATAATAAATTATTATAATGATTTCTATTATTAATACTCAGAGTGTTCTGGAATGAAAGATGATTGCTCATAGGAGTCAATTTCAGCATGTCATTCTCTTACAGACTTTGGCCATATGGTCTATAAACTAGAGTATCTAATATCCCTTATTCTTTTGGAATTTAAAGTTTATTGCTATGTTTTTCAAACTGTGTGTCATGACCCCTTAGAGGGTTATGAAATCAGTTTAGTGGATTAAAAAGCAACATTAAAAAATATGAAATTGAATGAACAGAAAATGCCAAGAGGTATCATACAGAGTATTGTTTGTTTATATATATACGTGTGTGTATATTATATATTATATATATACAGTGACACGTATGTGTGTATATATTACATACATGTATATAATATACATACATGTATATATTATATACATTATATATACATTATATACACACATATGTGTGTATATATTATATACATGTATGTATATAATATATACACACACAAACATCTGCACATATCTGTGTGTATTTCTGTGTTTAAGAAGAAGTGGATTATATTTTTTATTGTAGGTCACTGTGAAAATCTTAAAGTTCTGGGGGGCAAGATAACACTGTAGCTAAGAGCAGGGTCTTTGCATAGAGAAAACTGCGTTCAGGCCAGACTCTACCCCTTGACTCGCTGTGTGACCTCGAGCACGCTGTTTAACTTCTCCTTGCCTTCGTTTCTTCAGCTGAAAAACAGGCATATTAATAGCAACTATTTTATAGGGTTATATCAGAAGAAGTACCTATAAAATCCTAACATCATGCCTAGAATATATGCGCCCAAAAGATGGTACTCCCCCACCTCACCTTTCCCCACCACGTTAGCAAATTTATCATACTATGCAGATATTAGGTATTATCATTACTAGTCAAAATAAACATAATCAAATGAGACACAACAATTATGAATGTGGGAGAGCTAATTACGGAAGAGGATGTTTCACAATGAGAAATCCAGGGACTACCATGCTGTGCTTGATAAAAAGGCAGATCTCATACTCAGGTTGGGCCCTGGGAAGCTACACTTGTAAAAGGTCCCACAGGTGTGTTTTCTGCACAGTGCTTAAATCTGAGAACCACTTAATGATTGACTGATTGATTATTTATGGCACACCCATGCTATCCATGACACTGGGTTAGATATTACAGGCAGTAGGAGGGAGGCTTCGGGAGGCCGTGGGAACCAAGCAAACCTGTTTCTGCAGTGTGGTTCTTACCACCTGGTTTTTACTGGTCCCTCCACTGGTATTTCCAGAGTGTCAGTAGTGGAAAGCTTTTGCACAGGCTGCCAGATGACATTGTCTAGCATAATGATAGAAATTTCACGTGTATCGAGGGACCACGTAGGCAACACAAATGATAGAAAATTAGACACAATAATTTTTTTTTTCTTGAGACATGATGCCCATCTGGGATGTTTTTCATTTCTAAATCTTAATAAACACATCTTGCTACTCAGCAATAAGCTGGATGTTGTCATGTAGGAGTGCAGACACAGTGGCCTGCAGACCCCATATCTGACTGCTAACAGAAGCTGGTAATGTGAATTATTACGTGACTTTTTTTTTTTTTTTCTAATCGTGTAGGTTGTTAATTGCTTAAAACTTTATCAAGAATTCTTGTCTGGGCCAACATTTTGAGGGCCAAACCAAGAAGCCTGTGGATTGCCATTTTGAGACGTTGACCTAGCAAATTCAGTGCTGAATGTGTCGAAGTTTTCTTAGTGTTTCTTGTGGCCTCTCTCTCACCTCAGAGACAGTTCTCTGGATTTCTCCCCACAGCTCTTCTCTCTTCTGACACTTAGATGCTTAACCAAGGAAGACAGCTTGGTGGGCAAAGCTGTTCCTGTTAGTAGGATTGCATATATAACATTTCCTGAATTCACATTTTATAATTATTAATTTATGTTCCCTTGCCTACTTTCAGAAAGAATGTTAGGCAATAAACATTAGGATTTCAGAATATTAAATAAATGGAAATGATTCCATTTTAAATAAATGGAAACTATTAGCGCATGAGTCAGGAGAACCAAGTTTTCCTGATGGCTGGAAAGACACTTTGTCATGTATTTCTGGAATTTTTGATGATTACATAGGATAAATATGTCCCCACATTTTTAATGAACCAATGTCTTCATTGCTATGGTTGCTATGTCAACAAAACCCTGAAGCTCTTTCAGGTAAGAAGGAACCCATCCAGAGTGGTTCTGATTTCTGCTCAGTTCTTGTTCTTTAGAGTAGGAAGAGCAAAGATTCGGCACCCTCGCCTTCCCTTACAGTGCATGTGTCCAAATAGTAAGTTGTTAAATTCTTTTCTCTGGATTCTGGATTTAGCTTCCCTTAGCCTCCCCAGCACTGAACCCTGGGAGGCTATCACTAAGCAGGAGTTAGCATTCAAGATATGATGCATTTGCATCCCCAACCTAGCAAAGAACTTGCTGGTATGGGGTGTGTCACAGTTAAGCCGGGCTTTCTATCGGATATCATATCACTGCTGAGTTTCACTTTAAAAAGATAAAGTAACTAATCCCAGCCAACTGAACATGAAATTTTTTCATCTGAAAAATTCTTTAGGGTCAAATATATCTTGGTGCTCGGTGCTCAGTACATAGGAGAGCTCTCATAAATGCTGAATTAGAATCAATTTCCAAACTAATCTGGGAAGCCCTTTTACCGAAGGTCTGGGAACAGTTTCTCTTACGGTAACTATAAAAACTCTTTGAAATTGCACAGGTCAACACTCTTTCCTTACAGATAATGCATCTAAAACCCTGAGAAGTTAACTCGTTGAAGTTCATCCGCTATTTACAAGCAAGCTACCCCATTATGTGGGTCTACATAGCGGTTATATTTGTTTCTTATAGAAATTACCATGAAATGTATGGGCTTAAAACACCAGAAATTTATTTTCCCACAGTGTGGAGACCAACAGTTTCACTGAGCCATAGATGATCGAGGGGTCAGTAAGGCTGTATTCCCTCCATAAATTCCCTGGGAGACTCCACAGCTTGTCGCTTCCAGATTCTGGTGGCTGCCAACATTCCATGGCTTGTAGCTACATCCATCCAATCTCTGCTTCTTCAGTCCCATGGCCTCCTCTCCTATTTGGGTCAAATCTCCCTCTTTCTTTCTCTTATAGGGACATTTGTGATGACATTTAGGGGCCACCTGGATAATCCAGGATAATCCTTCCATCTCAAGATTGTTAAGTACATCCACAAAAGGTCTTTTTCCCACATAAGGTAAGATTTATAGGTTCCAGGGATTAGGACCCCAATGCCTTTGGGACCATTATCCAGAACAGTGGTTATGAGTGTGGAGCCTGGATCTACCTGCCTGACTTTAACCCTAGTCCTGTATTTTAATGGAGGTTTGTATGCTTTTGTTTCATCATCCCTAAAATGAGGATAATTACAGTATTTATTGTATAGGGTTATTGTGAAGAATAAATAAAGGAATACACAGGAAAACCCTTATGAGGGCAGTGCTGTTACCTAAAAGCCCTCTGTAAATGTCCTCATTCAGAGACCCACTCCATCGAGCGGAAAGTAAGTGCAGCTGTCAAACTCTTACAGAGTTCCTGGTTATACTGATATTCAATGAATTAAATAAATTACTTTATTCATTTACTTATTGCTACCAAGAGGCCACATTCCAAGTATCAGAATTAAGCTTCTAGCTTCCCAAACTGAGCTGGTCTTGACAACGCAGCTCTTGATCTAGGGAAATTCTGTAGTTGGAAGAGGTTCATGGTGCCGTTACCTGTCATGCTTTCTGACCATCTTCTGTACTTTCTGACATGGGTCTGTCCTGGCATCGAGCTTCAAATCCAGCTGCTTTATTATGACTCACATTTTCATATTTCCAAATTTTCAGTTACTTCTTTTACATGTTCAGTGAACAGAGGGGTGCTGAACATTTTTTAAAACTTAAAAAAAATTGTTTTAATGTATTTTCAAAGTGCTCCTCTAGTGAATAAAATAGTTCTATGGTCACATTTAGTCATAGTACTTGTGTTTTTAGAAGGAAAAGAAGTATCTTTCTTCCAATAATGATAAAAGGTGTTAATTATGTTGTCATAGCAGAGTACCACTGATGCTTAAATCACCAACTCTGGCTGTTAATGGGAAATAACCGCTGTGAACTGGCCAGTGTAGCATATTTTGAGAGGACTCGATTACTCTTCGGAGCTTGGGGCACTTATTAAAAGTAAAAAATCCCTACCTTAAGGCTATTGAACCCTAAAATTTTGCCATTTTTTAAGGAATAGATTACCTTATCTTGGCTGGAATTAAAGAAAAAAATCATGATTTATTTTTATTTTTTTTTTTATTCAGCAACTCATAGTGATTGTTAAATGTAAGGGACACGATGTTGGATGGGGTTCTCTTTTTACTTGCTTTTTCCTCTCAAATATTGTGAAAGTTAAAACAAAACAAAGCCCAAGCAACCAAACAGCAAAAATGAACTACATGAAGTTTCTGCTATAATTAGGTTGAAAAGTCAGGAAGTGTCACAAGTTTGTTTAAAACTCAGATTTACCATTTCCTAAACAAGTGACTTGGCCAAGTTACCTAAGTTCCCTGTTCCTAAGTATTGGAGTTCTATTTTGTAAACTCTTTCTACATTTTAAAAAAGTAATGTTTTTGACCACTCTTAGGGATTTACAGTGAACACTTCCATAATATCATAGTTTATATCCAGAGATAGAGATTGGAATGATCTTTAAGGAAAGCAGCAGAAGGATTATTTTGGCAAGCTCTTCAGTTTTACCCAGGGATGGCTATCCCTTACTGCACAGAGGTCATTTAAACAGAGAAATCCCAAGTGAACAAAGTCCCTGAAGAAGGGAAACACGTTTCAGCCATTCTTCTTTATTTCTTGGCTTTGGGGCATTTATAGGACAAACATATTTGTACTCAGTTTTGCTAAAGGGTTTTTTTTAAAAATAAATATTTTAGAACTAGAACTGCAAATGACATCCATTACAGAGAAGAGGAAGAAAAAAAACCCATACAAGCCACTCTTTTACATTCACACTGCATCTTTAGTTTTTGAAAAAAATGATTATATGCCATCACAATATTCTTTAAGGTATGTCTTAGGGATAAATAATAAGAAACATGCCAACTTTATGGATGAGGAACCTGACATATCAAAAAGTTAAGGCTCTTTTCTCAGAGTACAAAGAAATGAATGCAATGTTTGCAGACAAGCTTTTTTTTGCAAATAAGCAGTTTAGCCATAAACTTCCCTTTTCATCCAGCATAAAACATTACTTTAACGACATATTTTAGTCCAGTGGGTTACCAGCCCTGCCTATAACACACAGAGAGCTGATTTCTCCCAAAATATAACTTATGAGACAGTGTTCTATCAACTGGTTGTCTACCTCTCAGAATAAACATGAGCTATAAATGTCGATGGATTTGTGGGAACTCAGCGAATCGGGAATTTCTGTACAAACACAATAGAAAATATGTTTGAAAAAATACAGACTGATGCAATCAGGTATGTCTTATGGTTTTTAATCTTGAAATAGGAACCATGTGATGAACTATTTAATGTAACAGTTGAGATTTATATGAAACAAGAAGAAATTTATGGTTAAAGATTTTTGTCTTACTACCAAAAAACGTCTCAATTGTGCAGTTAATCTTATCTAATTCAAAATCTGGCCTCTGTAACTTATAATTGGCTTATTAGGGGCTTCAACCATTGCACAAGGGATCAAACCACAGCTCAGAAATGCATGTTAGTAAACAGCCATTTATTCTGGTGTGTTTGGTAAACTGGGCTGAACTCCACCAAGGTATTTGGTGTTAGGCTGCCAGACTCTGTCATAATATAACCATAAATATATATACCATAATATAACCTAAATCTTTCGGGCCACCTGGTTAAAGAAATGTATTATTTCGTCAAATCCTTATAATTTAGTATAATTTAATCTTCTTTTCTGCCCCATGGACAGGTAGGAATGGAAAAGAAACACATAAGGTCATGAGCAATGACTTCTATATATAATAATTCACAATAATTCACAAGATTACATCTGTTTAATTGAAGATACTACTGCCCCACAACAGAAATTACCTGATGTCCTTGAATTACGTAGCTGATAAAACATCTTTCCTAAAAGAATGTATCATTAGCATTGAATAACATCATCACTTTGTCCCATCTTATGCTTCTGGTTTAATTCAATTTCATTCCATTTATTTATGTCTTCAGTTACTTAGCACCAACCACGTGCAAAGCACTATTTTTAGGCATTGGGGGCATCACGATAAAGAAAATAAAGTGCCTGATCTTGTGAAGCTTATATTGTGGTGGAGACAGTCAACATAACAGGAAACAAAGACTAATGAGGAGAAATGCTCTCAAGAAAAACTAAAGCAGGTTTGGGGTTAAGAGAGTGACAGAGTTGGGATCAGTGGGCTTTAGGTCAATTGGTCAGGGTTGACCCCTCTGAAAAGGTGACACCTCAGCAGAAATCTGAATGAAAGAAGAGAGTGAGCCTGACCCACATTGAAGAACTGGGGAAGAATATTCTGGGTGGGAAGGCACAGGTATTACAAAGAGCCTATATTTGAATGAGTGTACTGCATTCTGAAATCAAGGAAGCCGGTGTGGTTGGAGACGACCCAGCAATAGGAGAGAGGCCGGAACCCGAGGCCTTCCAGTACTTCTGCACAATGTAATAGTGAGCTGATAACATTATGCCCGTGGAAAATAAGATCATTTTGTGAACTACTACCTGACACAAAAATCACCGTGAGTCCCCTCCTCTCCTGTCGGTACCCAGAGTATTTGTTAGAAGCGTGGACTCTCTTGCTGGTCAGACCAGCTTCTCCATATACCAGCTGTGAACTCAGGCAGGATTTTTAATCTCCCTTTGTTGTCAATTTTCCCATCTGTAAAATAGTGATTATTGCACCTGTCACATGGAATTGTTGCAAGGATCAAATGAGCTAATCCACCAAGTGTTGGTCAAAGGGGATAAACTTTGTTACTAAATGAGTAAGTTCTGGGAATATTCTTCTGCAGCATGGTGACTACAGTGAATCACACTATTAGGTACTTGAAATTTGTTAAGAGAATGGGTTTTATGTGTTTTCACTAAAAGGAAAAAAAAAAAAGGTAACTGTGAGGTGAGAAACAAAGTGATTGAAACAGTGCCACCATTTTAACCATTAATTCTAGAGCCCATCTGTCCAGTACTAGCCACATGGGGCTCTTGAACAACTGAGCTGTAGCTAGTCTTTTTAAGTGTAAACACATCAGATCTCAAAGATAACCATGCAAAAAAGAATATAAGGTATTTCATTAATGCTTGTTTATATTAGTTACTTTGTTGGAGTAATAGTTGAGATATACTGGCCTAAAAAATATAGTACTAAAAATAATTTTTCCTGTTTCTTTTTACTTTTTTAAGGTTGGCTACTGGAAAAGTTTAAATGACATAAGTGGCTGGCATCACGTGTCTCTGGACACTACTGTTCTGGATAGAATGCGAGACATTACAGACCCACAAATGTGAACCAGGCTTGGTCCAAACCCACACGTGGTCACAAGGTGGTTCTGATCCCAGGGAAAAGGACAAGTGAGCAATGAGAGCTGAGCAGAGAGGGCCACCTTGATCTTCCTTCATTCTTCCCAGGAACTATCATGTTCCAATCTGTAGCCAGTGGCCTTTGTGATTTATTGATTTGCACACAGAATAAAGAAAAAAATCCTTAGGAACTATCCTGCCATTCCCAGGAAGATGGATTCTCTGTGCACATAAATCCACTCTGACTCCTGAATCGTAAGGAGAAGGGTGACCATATGCAGTGCTCCTCCATCCTCGGGCATGGGGGAAAAATTACAACCTAATTGTACGCGAACTGGCAGAGAATTTCATCCTCTAGGACTGAGAGCCAAGGCCTGGGACATGAAGTTGTAAAACAAGAAGAAACTTTTTAGTTCTTAATGTTAATTCAGAAAAAAAAAAAAAGAAAGGAAAAGAAAAAAATGTTAGCTCAGTATGGATAAGTTTCAAAATGCACAAGTAAAGTTTAAACCCTAATACCTGTTGTTACGAACACCTGTTATCATTCACCGAGCATTTGTTTTGTGACTGGCACTATGCCATATGGTTTACAAGTTTATCCAATTTAATCTTAAAATAACCCTACCATTTACATTTCATGGGTGATGAAACCAAGGCTCAGAGGGGTTAAGTCACGTGACCAAGGTCATATTAGTAAGTGATGGAACTAGCATTTGGACATAAGTCAGCCTGGCTCCAAAACCTGTCCTCTAGCCATTCCACAATGCTACTGACATTGTATCCCTCCCCACGGACAACAACCAGCACATCACCAACAATGACAACATCAAAACAGCAGCCCTTTCAAAATGAAGACATTGCCCAGAGAATGACAGTGTTTGCTAACATCTTGCCTCAATTATATTCCTACCTTAACACTAGGAATTTCCCCACTGGCTTTATAATAAGGGATACTGGAAGAAACAACCCAATGAAACTGGTAGCCATATTCTCATAAAGGCTCTACTTGGGGTACACTTGAGGTCTCTCCGAAGCAACTCCTCTCTCTGCAATGGAAGCCACAGCACCCACGTAGGACACTGGCATGGCCCTCTAGTAAGCGTGCACCATTCTAGAGCAGGCATGTGACGTTCTCAGCCCATGCCTGGCTAAATTCTAACTTCCATATTTCCTTTTTTTCTCTTCTGCCTTGATTGTGTCACAAACTTATTTTTTATATTTTATATAGTTTGAATAAATGAAATATTATAAGTGAATAAACACATAGCCAATATTCATTCCTGCCTTATAAACTTCTGAAAATAGAGCTTTTTTGTGAAAGAACAAGGAGCCCCTCTATCGTACACATGAGTATAAGTCTAATTAGGTGAGACATAATTGCATTTATTTAACCTTAACATCATAGTTATCTTTGCCTGAGACAAATTTAAACTTTAATTGCAGTTTATGTGATGGCCATCTGTCAAATATCACTGGGCAAAGCCCCACAGGCTCACGTGAAACAGGGCAAACTAGGAAATCTGCAAGCTTCGTGCAATATTAGCAAGAACTTGCTTGGTAGAAATCAGTCTTAATAAAGAGTAATGAAATTTAACCTTTTTTTAAAAAACATGATAGAGATCTATATGGTTACAGCTTTACATATCGGATGGTGTTCTTTGGCCACACACACATATATGAGTTCAGTAAAGTATGGAACTACAGGCAAACTGTTCTTCAATCTTATGACATGAAGACAAAAAGGGGCCATGGGCAAATTAATCTCTTACTAAGAGTTTGTTTTCTTATTATTTAAAAATGTCAAATTACGTTCAGCAAAGTTTATATAATACATTGCAAAGAAAGATGGGGTTCTTATATGTATTTAACTTTTATGTGCAGAATAGGGACATATATAGAGTGTACACACACACACCATACCTATGCTATGATATTATATACATACAGGTATATATATATTTGGAATTGGCATAATAAGAGATTCCTCATTTGGAACTATGTAGCCCTTAAACTTCAGCTTTTAGGCAAGCCAGTTTAGTATGGAATATAAATTGGCAATTTTAAATATTCGTTATAATTGATATTAATGAAGACATAGCACTGAAAGATAGAAATATAGTCTTATATCATTGTACCTCTTTTGATTATAATTAGAAGCTAACTTTGAATTCATTTAAATATTTGACCAAAACAATTAGTTTCTTGTTTCTTTTTAAAATGTTTAAAAATATCTTTGAGCTTCATAATTAATACAATAAAGTCTTCAAGATTTGTGGTAGACGATTATAGTGAATGTAGGGGCATGCCAATGAGATCCCTTTTCAGGACTGACCCCACTTTTTGGGAGTGTTGCCTGTGAGAAAGCTCTGTGCTTCTCTCTTGAACTGCCCTCAGTTGAGGAGAACTGACTTGACCCAGGTCACACAAACTGGTAGGGACTGGGAGTAAAATAAGGGCCGGCATCCATTGACTACGGATGGAGGAACAAAGGCCCGCTCACCTCTGTATTTCAAGATGGGGCAACTCTGAAGGGCCATTTGCACTCCAGAGCTCCCTATGGGGCCATCCTTTGTCATACCTGCCCTGCAGCTCAATTTCTCCTTCTGCCCAATCCTACAGCCTGCATTCCTCCACGGGCACTGTCCCTAAGAGTACTCTTCAGTACATTTTGCTTGCATGCGTGTCTCCGTCTCAGAGTCTATGTCATGGTGAATCCGCGTAAGACAAAGAGAAAATCTCTTTAGATATGCTCTGGGAGGAAAGATTAATATATAGCATTTTAATAAACTTCACTCAGATTTTTTATAACACTTTTAATTCAACAAAATTTATTAAACATCTACGATGTTCTAGGCATTGTGCTAAGCATGAAAGATATAAAGTTAAGCAAAACTGAATTAAGCAAAATTGATTTCAAAGAACTTGCTGGCATGAAACACAGATGTTACAACAAGTGAATATAATTCAACTGAGACAAGCCCTATATTAAGAGAACGAACACACTGCTCTGAAAGGATTGAGAAAGGAATGCCTATCTCTCTGGAGACCCATGAGACAGGAATGACTTCACTAAAGACATTTGAAACAAATTCTTCAAAAAGCTCGAGCCTCTTGAATCATTTTTTCTTCTCTCTCTCTCACATCTCACATCCAGTCTTTCAGCAAAAGCTATTACCTCCACCTTTAAATATACAATAGTCCCCCCTTGTCTGCCGTTTTGCTTTCGGCGGTTTCAGTTAGCCCCAGTCAACTACAGCCCGGAAGCAGATGATCTTCCTTGTGACTTATCATCAGAAGGCCAAGAGTGGGCTAATGCTATGTCACAATGCCTGTGTCACTCACCTCATCACACAGGCATTTTATGATCTCACATCATCATGAGAAGAAGGGCGAGTACAGCACAGTAAGATATTTTGAGAGAGAGACCACACGCACTAACAGTTATTACAGTTATTGTTACAATTGTTCTATTTTATCATTATTGTTGTTAATCTCTTACTGTGCCTAATTTAGAAATTAAGCTTTATCATAGGTATATACAGAAAAAAACATAGCATATATGGGGTTGGTAGTATCTGCGGTTTCAGGCATCCACTGGGGGTCTTGGAACATATCCCCCGCAGATAAGGGGAACTGCTGTATCCAAGAGCCAGGCTGCACCCTGTCTGCGCTTCTAAGCTATGCAAGTCTAACAACTCTCGGAGACACAGCCTCACAAGGGCTTTGTGCTTCTACCCTTGATCTATTCTCAACACAAGTCATGATTCTGCTAACACAGAAGTCAGATCATGAACTGCTCTGCTGAAAACATTCCAAAGTTCTCTTCTCTAAGCACCAAAGCTATGACACCTACAGGGTCCTGGGCCATCCGCCGAGGAAAGCCAGCGCATGCCTGCCTCCGAGTATTAGTGTTCGTGGCACTTCCTGCTCCCTCTGCCTCAGTCCCCCTGCCCCCCTCCTTCAGGCTTCTTCAACTCTCAACATTTTCCAGAGGAATTCCCTGACCACCCTCTCCCAGCACAGCATACCCTCTTTTCCTGCTTTACTACTCTTTGTAGCGCTGACCATCTGCTCTGGTCGTGATGATTACTTATTTCATTTCGAGTTTGCCCTTGCCCACCTCAACAGAAACTCTGAGAAGTCAAGGCTCTTTACATGTCTTGGTTTTGGCTCCATACCCAGTACCTACAACTGTCAAAAGAACAGAGTAAATGCTTACTAAATATTGTTAAATGAATGTTTACAAATAATGAAGAGAATGAGAGAAGGGTGAAAGCCTTCAGTGTGAACAGTCACTGGAAAGTGCAGAAACCAAAGTCTTGCTGATCTAGTGTGACGAAAATGGAAACGTTCTCTGTGGTTGGAATTGGAAACATCGGTTGAATATGTAAACCATGAACTACGGTTGTCATGGGCTGAACTATTCACACGTTGAAGTCCTCACCATCAACACCTCAGAATATGACTTTATTTGGAAACAGGGCCTTTAAAAAGGGAGGTGACGAAGTTAAAATGAGGCCTTTAGGGTGGATTTAATCCAATGTGACTGGTGTCTCTACAGGAAGAGAAATTTGGGCCTGGAGTCACAGAGGAAAGAACGTGCAAAGATGTGGAGAAATCAGCCATCAACAGGGCCAGGAGAGAGGTTCTCGGAGAAGCCAGCACTGTTGGCACCTTGACCTCAGACTTGCTGTTTCCAGAACTGTGGGATTTCTGCTGGCTAAGCCACCCGGTCTGTGGCACTTTGTACGTTGGCCCCAGCAGACTTGCATGATGGCATATGGCATCGTAAGGAATCTTTACTTTATCTCACAGGCCACTGTAACATTTTAGCAGGAAGGGAGGCGATCTGCAGAGATCTGAGTTTTACGGAGATCGCATCAGTGGTAACATGGACAACGTGCTAGAAAAGCGAAACAACGGGAGCCATGGGGACTAACTGGGGCGTGTTAGCAGCGGCTTCTGATCTGGATCAAGTAGGAGGGAAGGGAAGAGGAGAGCAGGGAACTGGAAGAAGCCTCAGAGCCAAAACTGTTGGGACGCAGTGACGTGTGATAGGTGGGTGATACTGACATCCATCACTTACAATTTAAATAAATGCAGACATACAAAAGAGTTCCAATAATATAATTCACAGGGATTTCAGTGGTCTCAGACTTGAGAAAATATCTCAGTATGCAACCTTAAGACAGATTAAAGCGGCATTCGTGCTGCTCAAGATGTGAATAGCACTCATTGAGAAAAGGGGCTTGCAAAGAGAGCTGCAGGCTACATCTCTCTTAGGCATAATATGCATTAGCATTTTTAAAAATCTGAGAATTTTGCAATGAATAAACCTATTTAACTTTGTTCAAAAAAAAAAAATTCCCCACCTTTATTTGATTATGGAACCCTTTTTTGTAAGGCACTTCTTAACCTCTCCATAAACATGAATACTCCAGAATTTAACACAGTTTGGAAAACAGCGGAGTATTTGATGCACTCGAATGGTTCCAAAAAGTAAACAGAGAAGCTTTGTATGGGTAATTTCTATTTCGAACAGTAAAAGTAATCAACATTGTTCTAACACATTGGTGGAATAAACTCATTAAAGGAATATAGTTGGTTTTCCTGTAGCCTAATTCTTACCAGATTAAAAAAAGAAAACTCAGGATCTTTTAAAAGTATCACTAATTCTTTCACATCTCTAAAGAGAAACTGTCCATGTCTTGAAACAAAAAATTATATTCTGGTGACTTAAGGGGCAAGTGTAGCTCAAATGCAGAAATCTGGGAGTTCTGACTAGGGTTCTTTGAATCTAGAGCCAGTGACGGTCTACATTTTCCCACATTCCACCAGGTTCTGGAGCCCAGGGTGTCCATATGCAATGACTCACATGCGATGCGCACATAGGCCTTCCTGCTCTTCGTGGTGCCCGCTGAGCTCCAGGCCACACACTGGCACCAGTAATCTTCAGGCCCAAAGAGTTCTTCGACTTGCTGGCGTGAAATCTCAATGCTCACTTCCCGGACAATGAGACCTGCCAAGAGAAAGGGAGATTTAAGTCAGGAGAAGGCTTGTACTAGCGAACTACAAAACATCGTACCGTGTGTTTCCCCCCAGTGATCCATCTTGATGCATCGATCAACATCCCAGATATTGTCTCTTTCCACCTGTGATTTTCCTCTGGCTCCCGTTATTTGACTCCCGACTTTTTCATTTTCTTATTTGCTATTTCAAATCTTCCTCTTTCATCAGAAGATGAAAGAGGAGTAGATCTATCACTGCACAAAATTACACTTTTTTCCCAAATAGTCTGACAAATATTCACCCTTCGCTGAGTTAGCTTCCCTGGTATATTCAAACATGAACATGAATTTCACCTCTTCTAAGGATTGTATCCCCATTATATAGGTCATGAGTAAGATATCCGTGTGCTATACATAACCTTACAAGGATTAAGTCTTCCTAACTCCTCACATGAAATGACAGAGAAGAACCTAAAATTGTAATCGTAAGTATATAAATCATAAACATATATTGGCTTATGTATATAAATATATATATCATATTTTATTATAGTATCATCTGGTACCATACAGCTATATACAGTTTTACAACACTTTACATAGTTTTACAATAACTGAATCTTCCTAACTCTTCACAAGAAATGAGAATGACTTAAAACTATAATCATAAGTACATAATTCATAAATATATATATCAGCTTTTATTACAATATGACCTAGTACTCTATAAATATGTGGTGATTATCTAAAACTAAGTTATTTTCATAGTTGTATTTTAGTTATTAAGGCACAATGTTTTCTTTAAAAAAAATACTAGTCTTAGTTAACAAACCCCTGCTATTCTATCCAAAGAATGTATGACTTTAAAGTTTTCATGAATAATATTTTGAAAGCCCAAATGCTTCTCAATAATTGTAATGTAACCAAAATCCTGTTAAAGTGGCTTCCAGCTAAAATGCTCAAATAATTGGATTTTATTTTACAGCATTATGGAATCCTGAATAACAAAAATTTAACTAAGAATCTGGGATTATCATTTTAAGAGTATTTATCTTGATGTATCAAGGCCTATTTCAGAGAGTCATTCTGCAAGGTGCCTCTTTGCACTGAGCAAGAAGGCTCATCTGAACAATGTATGTGGGCAACTGCCAATTTTCCTGCACACTCTTTCGGAATGAAGTGCCTGTTGAGAGAACTAACAGGGAGACCCTTAGGGTTAAGTATAAGCACAGTAAGAAAGATGAAATATATTGCTTTGTACTTTTTATTCACGTATTCATTCATATATTCATTGAACAAATATTTATTTCATATTAGTTATGGAAAATATATTGCCCTAGGGACAATAGGATAGTCATTACCCTCAATGAACTTATACCATTGTGAAGAGAGTACATATTAACTACAGATTATGCAATTTATTATTTGACTGCAATTGCGTTCAATGCTACAAAGGAGAAGTATAGAGAAAATGAGAGTGAATAACAAGTGAACCCAACTTAGTATGAAGGATTCAACATGAGTTAAGTTGGTTAAATTATATAGGAAGAGGGAGAGAACGAATGGGAAGAAGCAGAAAAGAGAATGAGGAGATTGGGAACCCAGAAGACAGCTGAGCACCAAACACAGAGATAGTGGCATGAGATGAAGCTAGAGGCAAGAAAAAGATCAGTCAATACACAGTCAGTCTTGTAGATCAGTGGTTCTCAAAGTGTGGCCCCAGAACAGTTTCGTCAGCATCACCTGGGAACTTGGGTCCCACTCCAGACTTAAATTGAATAAGAGACCTTGAGAACTGGACCCAGTGATTTGTGGTTTAACACGCACCTGAAGAATGTAGATGCATGCCATAGTTTGAGAACCTGTTGCACACCATGTTTAGAATTTGGAATTTCTTCCTGAAAGTCACAAATATCATAGAAGTGTTTTAAGCAAGTAGATGACATCATCAGATGAGAATTTATACACACACACACACACACACACACACACGCACATGTATGTCTGATATGTATAAGATATAGAGCTTAGTTCCTAGAAGGTATGATTTCTTAAACTGTGTGACCATGACTTCTTGGTATAGGTGACATGAAGGTGTCATCTAAAGACACTAAAAAAGAGTATTCCAGAACTTACCCTAAAACCTAGAACATACTCAAATGGGTACAAGCCCTCAGGGAAATTAATAAACACCCGATAGAAGTAGATGCTGTCCCACTGGGGAAATTAGCAAAATTTGCTATCGAGAACTGAGGGGACTTGAGTCATGGGAACAACTAAGCCCTTAGATCCACTCAAGGGTCCCTGAACTGAAATGAAGCCCAGGAAAGTGGATTTTATAAGCCCGAGGCAGGGTAAGATCCTGATGGGACAACTTTCTGATCAAAAGTTTATTAAATAAATGTCTTGAAAATTAGCAAGACTTTTATGCTTACACATTGACCCTTTAAAAAGAATTTTCAAGGGGCACCTGGGTGGCTCAGTCAGTTAAGCGTCTGCCTTCAGCTCAGGTCATGGTCCCAGGGTCCTGGGATAAAGCCCTGTGTCGGGCTCCCTGCTCAGTGGGGAGTCTGCTTCTCCTTCTCTCTGCCCTCCCTCCACTCATGCTCTCTCTCTCTGTCAAATAAATAAAATCTTTAAAAAAATAAAAATAAAAATAATTTTCAAGTAACTGCATATCTAAATCCCTCACTCCTCTATGAAAAGATTAGTGTATTATTTTAGTCAATGTCCAAATAAGTCAATTCTCCACGGCAGAAATCCCAACTTATTAACAAAAAACACTACTCCCTTTTCACTTTCCTAATTTCTGCTTAGGTCCTCTCATTTTCCCGTCATACTGTGATTATTCTCATTTTCTGGTATCTAGATGTTCGTGGAAAGATGGAGCACAGCTTTCCCCCTCACCTCCCACCTTTCTTTTTATTCCACTCTCTGGTATTTCATACTTTTGCCTGTTTTACTTGTTTATACCTCCTCTCTTCATGCAGAAATTCAGTTACTGGAAACAAAACTCTTCCTTTAAAAGTTGTTGCAGTAAATTTACAGTCACCGAAGGGCTGATAAGTCTGCAGTGTGTATTTCCTCAGAACTATAATGGCTTTTTCCAAAATGCAGGGCAGCAACAAATGGGCTCAGGATATTAAAACCACATTCAGGTTTCATTCCTTATCCCCCGCCTCCCCTCCCTGCCTTTTTACTTAAAGCAATTACAGGAAACCTAATTAAATGCTAGGGTAACTTCACTAGGGCCACTGTATCCTTCAGCCCAAATAGGCTCATGGATGTTTCTACTGACCACAAATCTGAGGGTTTTTAACAAGCCACAGACCCACCCTCCTGCTCAGGGATTATTCATAGTATGAATGTGCTGAATTGTGGGGCTCAGGCTCCCTGTGGGTGCCGGAGTCAAGCACACACCGATTTTTGTCTTTAGCTTCATAGACGCCCCATTCAGGAGGAGATGGATTATTAGTTGTGTACAGTCTTCGTGCCACAGGCCCAAAGTTTACACTCCAACTTCTGGTCAATACCACCAGAACAAGAAAGAACTGAAGCAGCAAGTCTCTAAACACGTATAGCTTAGCATGCCTTACAAGCAGCTGCGTCATTCACGCTCTGAGATGCCTTCTTATATCCCACCTTTTCATTACCATAGGTAAGTTCATTACCTATGACATTCTGCTCATCAAACCAGAGGCTAGTGGTTTGGGTAAAAGTAGGTAATATTCTTTCTCTTTGAAAGTAAAATTTTAAATCTGCTTGAAGTCCTGAGATGGAAAAAGCAAGCTGCCTTGAAATTTGTAATGCCATCAGCATTACTTCCAAGGCGGGCTGCTTTGAAGAGCATTTGGGAACTGGAAATTGGTTTCAGGTTACTTAAGGGTGGGGGGGGGAAAGGCTTCACTCCACAGATTTACTCAAATACAAATGTGTATTTTCCATCACGTCTGATAAGATCAAAGATTTCCCGTCAGCATTCTTCCTTTAATAGTGGCATCTCCAGGATGCACGCTGTTTGAAGTTTGCAGTGATCTGCTTTTATAATAGGATTCATTGTGGTTTGGGAGCCAGAGTGCAGGCAAGTAATTAGCATGCTGTATCCAGGAGTCTTATAATGAATATGAATATGCACTTGCTAATAGGGAGCTTCAAATGATTTGAGAAATCCAGATGCAAATGCAACCCTCTGATTGGATCTTTGTAAGGCTACACATGCATATGGCAATAAAATCTGGTAAAATGACATTTATTCCTTATCTTTAGCAAAATTTTAATTTTATAATAGTGTTCAGGCACCACAAATAGTGTTTTTCTAGAGTTTATTATAAAATGATCACAAATACATGATGAATACTGTTGTATAATTATTTAAAGCAATATCTGTATTCCCTGAGAAATATAATCTGTAGTACTGTCAGCAAACATTAAGAGTCCACTAATGTCAAAAATTACGTTAAGTTCCAAAAAAATAAAGAAGGAAAAAACATCGCCTCCTGCATTGTGCTGTTCATTTATCTTGCTTATTAAGTTCTACTCCAAAATTGTGCAACATCTCAGAAGATTTTTTAACATGTGGTCATCAAATCCTCGCCTTCTGATACCCCATGTACATTTCACTAAACAGCATCCTAAGCCCACGTTAGACGGAGGTGTTATGTATGCCTGAATTGTATTTATTCTTAATTACTGTATCTTTCATAAGGCAAAGGGAAGGTTTGAGGTATCATGTTGTGTAGACCTACCAATTTGGCTCCCTCCAACACTCTCCCTATTGGAAGAAGAGCTGCAGAGGTCACTCAACCAAATCTCATTAAAGCACATTCACGGGACAGAGGTTGGTGAGAAATGTATTAAGCTGCAGGTAGGGATGATCTGGGATATATTACAACACGTTATTGAATTAGCGTGGTCTCTTTTTCATGCTTTCTTCCAGAGCTTAATCTTATTAGTTTTCACTAATATGATCTAAAGAATGGTACATATCAGTTTTAGATGTCTTAATATAAATTAAATAACACAAAATAGCAGCATTATTTAAAAGGATGTCATACCAAAAAAAAAAAAACAACCAAACAAAACAACAACAAAAAAACCCTGATAATTATATCATCTACTCACTAAAATAACCAAAATATGGTAACCTGAAAGGCAGAACTTTACAATCAATACATGGTTTTATGTTACATGAAGTCATCTGACAATCTGTAAACTACATCAGGAAAAGAAGACATTGTAAACACACAATTTATCAACTTTTCTCTGAAGTATTTTCCTTGGATTTTTAATATAATATTTAATATACAAACAGGCCATCTAATTAACTAAAATTACTTTGTAAAATTGAAAATTACAATTTACTGGTATATTAGATTTTCTATAAGTATAATTTTGTTAATTACATTTTTTAATCTTTGTGGTCAAGATGAATTTACCTAAAAGACAAAGAATAACATGGCTGGGACTGAATGGTTCAGGGAGTTGCTTGGAAGCACTTCACACCTAGGTCATTGACCTGAGTTCCTTTTTTACGTGATAATTTCTAGTTACTCGGTTCCCTTTGGCATTCTGTGTCCAATAAGGATCTGTGTTTTGTTTTGTTATGTTTTTGTTTTGTCTAGAACTGAGAAGAAAATATTTATTGGATTGTGTATCTGGAGTGGGGAGACTTAAAGTGCTTTTAGAAAGCTATATGACAACCATAGATAAACACAGTTTTTCTCCCTTAAAACTTGAAATGTTAATTGCAAGATGATATTAAAATAGTTATAAATGATACTCTGACAACACTAATGCTGTTTTCCCCTTCCTTTGCAGAAATGTCAGGTTTTAGATGTTACAGGAGAACCAGTCCTCCTATTTTTGAATGGACTTTCCAACCACTGCCAAACTTAGAGCTGCAAGTATGAATGATAATTGGAGTGGTAAGTATGCAAAATGCTCTTTCTTATATACAGAGTGGTAATGAGTTGATAGATTAATCTACCAGTTGTGGCTCATCATTTAATTCCCATTCTAAACTTTGGTGATGGAAAACCTGTTGAATGTCTGTTCCAAGAAGTCTTTCTGAGACCAAAATGGGAGCTATAATCTTTCTGTATTTAACTTCTGCCTTGTGTGTCAATGTTCTTTGGAATATAAAGAAGTGATTTTGTAAAAATGTGATGGCAATTAAATTTGGAAGCTCACAAAGCATATTTCATTGGCACAGTAAATATATTACTCATCTAAATATTTTTCATAAAACATAAAACTTATTACATATATATTTGAAGATATATTCTAACATTTTTCTTTAAAGTATAATTCTTAATAATTAAATCATAACTACATGCATTACTTTCTGTTTTATTTCATGCACTACATTGGTAATTTAAATAGAAGTAATTTTAACAAAATTAAAAAAAAATCCTGTCTATAAGGGTGGGGGGGATACTCTATTCTTGGAGATGGATTTAACCATGAACTTGTGAATTACAGACCTAATTATTTCTCTACCCTTATTATTACTCTACCCTTATTATTACTTTACCCTTATTATTATCAGTCATTCATTTAAGAGGTATTTATAGAAACTCAGCCATGTGCCATGCACTGTTCTATGTGCTGGGGACACAATGGTAATGAAGGCAGATAAGGTCTCTGTCCTTCAAAATTCATTGTGGAGATAGGTTTGAGCACTTATTTTATGCACTGTCATTTCCAAGATAGCCATAGAGATGAATTGCTTATGGATCCTTTCTTAGAAGTTTACTGTCTACTACTAAAAATAAGTAGGAGTTGACTGAGTAAAGTAACTCTGTCGTATGCATTGTGCATGCGTCAGTACAGTTACTGGCACACAAATTCGAGTTAACGCATGTTAAATGAATGCATGGTTTACACATATATAGCTATAACACCAAGTAGTGTTAAATTCTAGATATAAGTAAATTGAATTGTAACTCAGAGGAGTAAAAGTAACTAGAATTTATTGAACATCTACCATGTGTTCATTGCATAATGATCCTTGCAAATGGGTATTGTTATAACTATAATATAGGTAAAGAGCAGAGGTCAGAATTTAAACAATTTTTCATGCAGCCAATGATTAGGGAAATCAGGACTTAGATCCATATTTATCTGAATCCAGTGCTCCTGTTCCTTTCACTATACCAATATGCCTTAAACTGTGTCTCAAAAAAGTGTTCTTGGAGCGCCTGAGTATCTCAGTCAGTTAAGCAACTGCCTTAGGCTTAGGTCATGATCCCAGGGTCCTGCGATAGAGCCCTGTGTCTGGCTCCCTGCTCCGTGGGGAGCCTGCTTCTCCGTCTCCCTCTGCTCCTTCCATCCAGCTCATGCTCCATGCTCTCTCCCTCTCTCTCTGTCAAATAAATAATTTTTTTTTAAAGTTGTTCTTTGGTCAAATAAGTTTGGGGATTTCTGTTTAATACAACTTCCTCTTAGAAACTCAGAATGCTCGTCAGTGTATTGGAGGCTTTGGCCAGAAGTTCTGCCATATAAAAGAATGTTTAATTTGGACAGCCACTACTTCCCCCAGATTTATTAAACCATATAACAGTCAACATAAAGACAGAGCCCCATCTCATCAAGTCTTTCAACGTGGTTTTGTTTAGCATTTTCCATATATTGGTTTACTGAATAAAAGTAATCTACTGTTTGGAAAATTCTGAAAACCCCATGAAGAAAGCTATCATGAAACAGCTTCAGATGGAGAAATCAGGGTAAACCTGGGGAAATGGAATATTTGAGTTTGATGCTGAAGCATGGTTTGGGTTTAAAGACTTAGAGAGGAATCAAAGACACTTCGGGAGGTTAGAATAGCACAAAGCCAAAGGGCAGAGATGAAAAAGCATGGAGTACCACAGGGGAGAAGAGTTTACATGAATGGAGTAAAGAAATAAGACCATGGAATTAGACAGAAGAGAGACTCATGGAGAGCCTTGAATGGCAGCTGGAGACGTTCATTTTGTGGAATGAGAAGCCTGTAAAAATTGTAAATTGGTAAAATGATGTTTTTTTTCAATGACAGATGCTTTAGGAAAATTAATCTTTCTCAACTAGTAAACAAGACTAATCTGATTTACTTTTAATGGAGTTTTAATAATTTTAATTTTAATTATTATTACAAAAGCTATTCTCAGATGTGTGATCTTATATCAAGTCATCAATCTTAAGAGCTTGAGAGCAATATTCTTGGTGAACTTCTGAAAACAGTGATGGTGGAAACCAGCACATATATCCAAAATAATAATTACTCACACTGCTGGGCTTTCATTTTGTACTTATCTCATGTGATTTAGAAACAAACATTAAGAGTAATCACCTCTGGAGAGATTGCCACTTATAACAGTTCATACGCAGTATATTGGTGACAGCTACTTGCTTGTCTTAAAAGCAATATATTTCATATCCTTAAGGAAACTTTTAAACCAAACTAGAAAGGCTCATTTAAAAAAAAAAATCAACTCATCCAGGGCAATTATTGTTACAACTGGGAGATTAGACAAATACCCACCTAATATGCAACAACCTAGTAATTTACTTAGATAAGAAAATAAATTCTTGTTCTGTATCGACTGACTTTGGAAAGTCCTAAATTCACCACGTCCAAGTTACAAAATGAAGGTAAGAACTTTATTGTCTTGCTGGTTTGTGGGGAAAGAAATGGAATAACAGCTACAAGAGTACTCGAAATCTATTAAATTAATATATATATGTGTAATAATACCAGTTATTTTGAGAATACAACTATATTCTATTCACAAAATTACCATTGGAGTTACTTTCATAGATTCAGGAGAGCAGAGGAGCACCATGATTGGAAACTGTAAGAGGAACACACCCAGATGAGAAAGTCCTGGCTAGTTTTGGAACTTTTCAGCAAAGTTGGGAGAGTCAGGTCTGGGCGGGGACATCAATCATCCAGGGTAACGCAGATCTGGCTATGATATGGAGTTTGAACAGCAGGAATGAGTTTTAGTGATTTACCTTTAAGTTTCTTGTCCTTTAGCCAATTAACCCAGGATTTTACCAATTTTCTAGGATTTTTACTATAATAAAGTATAGATAAAGTGAAGTTACCCTGATAAGATGAGTGGAAGAGCCCACTTTTTCCAGCAACCAAAATGCTTGCATAGCTCATCTATTAGGAATTCCTTATATCCATATTCCTTGGTGAGACAGGGACATTAAGCAACTGAATGGAAATTACTAAGTAGGTTACCTCTAACTAATTTGGGGCTAAATAAGCAAACTCCCACATTTTAATAAAGATATAAATTGATGAGCACAATCACATCATCTAGCGTTTTTCTTCACTTACCACCCAGAAAGTGAGCACTATCAGGGTAGAGATTTGTGCCTGTTACATGCTGTCACTGTGGCATTACAATGAATATTTATTGAATTAATGAAAGAATATTTTCCCTAGGACACTATTAATACTGATTTAAAAGATATATGGTCATTAGAGGAAAGAAACTTTCAGTCATGATGGAAGTTGTACCTTCTTCCCTAGCCAGAAAAACACCATCAAACACAACTTTGAATTAAACTTTGAACCTGCTTGGCATTCACGCTAAGAATGGAGTGGGGGGGGCAGCTGAATTATCATAATGTTTTTTAGATTCTTCAAAATTGTTTATAATAGCTGAGTAAACACAGGTCAAGTACCAGTGAAAATATTTTTTCTTTGTCTTTTAAAGGAACTGTAATATGCAAGAATGACTCATCAATTTACAATAAGAAGGAAAACTTGTGAAATCCCAAGTAGAAATGAAAAATAATAGCATATTTCCAAGTTACGAGTATGTATCTGAACTGCTACTGAGATACCAATTTTCAATTTTTTTAGAAAGATTTTATTTATTTATTTGACAGAGAGAAAGTGCACAAGCAGGCGAAGGGAGAGGGAGAAGCAGGTTCCCCACTGTGCAGGGAGCCAGATGAGGACTGGATTCCAGGACCCGGGGATCATGACCTGAGCCAAAGGTAGACACTTTAACCGACTGAGCCACCCAGATGCCCACCAATTTTCAATTTTAACTTTATATAGTGACTTAAAAATAACTATGTGTTCTGATATTTTTCAAAATATTTCTATATATTCTGAGATCCTTGCTCAAATCATTCTGTTATCATTCCAAAGGGAGAGATGATTTAATAAAAACAATGAAACCAAGTATAAAGCAGTTAATTTTTTTTCTTTTTTCTTTTTATACAGAGTATATCTCTTTGCTTTTCTGTTGATGCCAAGTTACATATATTTAGTTTTTGATAAACCTAAAGCTATAGGTAGAATTCCAGAAGACAATATTGATCCAGATTTGACAACAAAACCTTATTTTTAATTGATCCTTGGCAATTAACTTAATGGAGGATATAATCTTTAGGGAAAGATCTGGTTCAAATTCTGTTTTTTTTCAGTGACTAGATGTATGACCTTGGGAAAATTCCTTTACCCCACTAAAAGTCATTTTCCTCAACAGGACAATGGGAATTAAAATTCCTAATTCAATGGGTCCTTTTAAGGATTAAATGAGATGTATGATACATGTAAAACTCTTTGCAGAGTAAACCCCTACAATGAGCTAACTAACAATATTTCAGAAGCTAGAATAGTTTATGCTATGCTGTGTTCTGAATAACTCCCCTCATTTCAGAGGTTTTACAAAAATAAAAGTCTATTTTTCCATCACAACAGTCTCCAGGACATGTCAGACATGAACTTCCTTAGCGATCCAGCCTGCATCTCTGTTGAATCTGCAGCCCCTCAACCATGTCTACTGAGCCAGAAGAAGAGAGCACAGAGAACACACATGTGCTCTTAAATGCTTTGGCTCAGCCATGGCCACATAACTTTCACTCACAGCTCATTGGCTAGAAGTAATCACCTGGCCCTGCTGAACCGCAAGGACACCAGGACTTGTAGCGCTCCCCAGAAAGGACAGGAGAACTGGGTAGGAGTATTATACATTATAATTGATAAAACTACTTTGATAGGAAAAAATAAAGCATTGAATTTTTAGCATTTCCTAAATTTTTTTAAGGAAAATCTTGAGGATTTCCACAATAACCCTGAAATATTAAGAATTATCAAGTCAAGGGAAATTTAAATAACTGTTTTCTGTGGTATGAAAGTCTTCGCTGACAGAGGGAGCGAAATGTAGACAAATTAGACTATGAGACCAAAAGGAAGAAAAGCTGATTTTGGGTCCTGGTATGGCTCTTGTCATGAGTAACTCTGGGTAGGGCACTGCATTTCTCATTTTCTTAAACTTTAAATCAGTAAAAATAAATAGCCCTTTCCCACTGTACTTCACAGGAATGTTGTGAGGTCAAAAGAAATCTTTTTATTATAATAATATTTTTTAATTATATTATGTTAGTCACCATACAGTACATCAACTGGTTTTTGATGTAAAGTTCCATGATTCATTAGTTGAAGAGAAAGTACTTTTAGGGACAGACTGAGGGGCAAGGATTGGCAGCTCCTTATATCTTTTTGGGGAGATACTCTGACCACATTTCCTAGCTACCTCTGTCTTAGAAGTGGCCACAAAAGCAATTCTGGTCAACAAAATGGGACTGGAAGGTTCTTGTACCTTTTCTTGACCAAGCTAGTGAAAAGCCTTGTGGGTCTCCTCCTTGCCGTCTTTCCCTCTCTGCTGCCTGCATGCAGAGGAGGAAGAGGCCAGAGAAGTGAAGAGCCTTGTGGATCTCCTCCTTGCTGCATGCTGACTGCATGCAGAGGAGGAAGAGGCCAGAGAGGATGAGAAGACCACAAGATGAAAGGAGTCTGGGTCCATACCTGACCAATGGGAACAGAGCTGCCCTATAACCAAGGGCACCCTCCTGGAACTGGTATGTAAACAGATGTACCACTGTATCACTTTGGGTTATTCGCTCTTTGGCGGGGTCTGTTACTGCGGCTTAGCATAATGCACACTTAAATGATACAGACTATGGATAATATGCTTGGCACACAGTGGGTTTTTCTAAATGACTATTGGATAAATGGAAAACAAAAATACTCATTAATCCCACATGCTTTGGGTTTTGTTTTTACTGTGATTCAGTGCTTAGCTTCAAATTATTAAAAACATTTTATTTGGCAACATCTTGTTAGATACACAGAGAATTTCTATGAATTCTGAGAGTTTTCAAATATCTGAAAGTGTGATTTTAATATTATGCTCAAAATGCTACAAAGTGGCAATTTGCTTGTAACAAAAATCTCATTTTCAGAATGGTATGCTTGCAGTCTTTTTCAAAGTAGCGCTTCCAGCATAAACGTCGAACAGACAAACTGATGTAAAACACTAGGTTATAATGTTTAATTACCAGTATAATTTTTTTTACAGACTATCTTATTTTGATGTTTTCATAAGAGCTAGAAAAACTTAATCTTGAACAGCAAAAGAAAGGCACCCGATTCTGGATACTGTGTGTGACTTGTAATGTAGTCATGTCCATTCTGTACTAGCATCACAAAGAAAAAGAAAGAAGAAAAAATGATTGTTTCCTACCATGAGCTCCAATTCACTAAGAGAGATATTTATGTAATTATATAATACTGCCAACTGAACAAAGAGCTTCAATCATGTATCTTTTCATATCTCCAGGTGAAGTTTTGCTCTCCTTCCCTTCTTTTACAAATGTGTTTTCTTCAAAGGATACATACCCCACTGGATAAACAATCTCTTATGAGAAATCAGGAAAGCTAGCTATTTAATATGTACAGTTCAGTGTCAGGAGGTGTGGAATCACGGTAAATAATATTTTGTGACGATACTCACGCTAATAAAGATGATGACATTTTCATGATTAGTCATGTTTTTAGTAAAGGGAAATTAACGGGTAGGACTATCGAGTCTGAAAGATACATACAGCATGCTGACACACAAAACTGGGTTTCAGCATAAAATGTACATGTTATATAGACAGTATACATATGCACCTAAATTCACTGTGCGTGTTTATATGCATATCATTCATCTAGTGTTTTCTTTTTACCTACAAGTTGGAATGCATTTGCTTCATACTCTATTATAAGCCCATTTAGTCACATTTCTGTCAGATCCCACTTGCATATTCAGTGTTGAATAAATCAGTGGTTAATAAATGCCCTTGAAAATGTGTTTGGAGATAAATAATGAACTGCTGTATCTGATCATAAATGTACATTTTTACTCTCAGAATCCTGAAAAAGAAGATAGCCTGACCTATTACACAAATATATGGAAAAAGAGAAATAATTATAGAGCAATCATGTAAAAGGAGTCTGGTTTATTCTTATTGAATGGATACACTACAGACCAAAAAAAAAAAAAAAGTTATAACTTCAAAAAATTCCATGCAAAGGAAATACCAAATGAGGATAGGGAGTCAACCATTTCATCATAAGTGCTTTTTGTCACATCTCCACGGGCTTGGGGCACCGGCCCAGCCCCACAGCGGGTGGAGCTGCAGGGTGCTTGGAATGCCAACCTGACCGTGCCGCCCCCTGGAAGGAACTGCTCCATCTGACCACGGGCGCGCTTTCCATTTACAGGGAGGTGGTCTGACAAGCAGACTGGGAGGACAGCAGAGATGGAAACACAGATCGAGTACAGATAAAAATATGTCCACCTTGAAAAACACAAGACTTTTAGGTAACAATGTACGGGGAAGCAGCTATTGAAAAATGAGAAGAATACAGTCACTTCTTTCTCATTAATGATTTTCACAATCCCCTTTAGATTCCACCCCAACCTCTCTCCATCATCCGATATCTGTACACATCCTACATCTATACTGACTTAAATGATAGAGATTTATGTCCCTTGCACATAACTTACAAATGTCAACCCATCCCTCCTTAAAGCTCCTTGCTGCTCAGCAGGTTGCAAACTTGTTTTTAAAATCTATTATGTGGGTGATGCTTTAGCAATACCTTGAAGTGCCTTCCTTATTAAAAGTGAAGAGGGATCCGGTGTCCCAAGAAGAGAAATAATGATAGCTGATGGGTATTATTTCACATGTTCCTGACTATGAAATAATTCTCTCTGCTTAAAAAAAAAAAAAAAAAACCACATACGCAAAAGAAAAAAAAAAAGCAAAAATAAAATTTAGAAGGAAAAAGGGACCCCATAAAATCTTGCCAAAGGTTCATGTTTTACATAAAGCTGCAGTTGGGACTTTACAAAGGAAATCTCTGCACTTTTTATTTCTGGTTCAGAGGATTTACATGCTCTTTCTAATGATCTGGGCCTTCAGCACTCGGTAATGTCTCCCAGTCCCCAGCTTAGCACTCATGCAAAATTGAAGCACTCTGGAGCAGTTCAGGAGCTGCAGATGAATCTCAATGTGCAGGAAAAGGCATAATGGCTGTTTAGCACTTGCTAGGAGAAGCTGAGGAAATCAGGGGGAAAAAATCTATTGAACTTAAGCCATCTGGGAAGCCAACTGAGAGCAACTGCATTAACAACGTGTTTACATTCCCATTGTGTTGCTAGGCCAAACAAAAGTGTGTGTGTGTGTGTGTGCGCGCGCGCGTTAACGTGCTCACACACACATGCATGCTCGCGCGTGCACGTACACGTGCACAGAGGGAATTATCAAGTGCAACTCTTTGGATTGTATTGGCTATTTTCATTTGGTTTTGGCAACTGTGCAGGGGAACACTTTCATGCGAAACGTGGCTATGAGAATATTCAGGTCTCCATGAGACAGGGAGACTGTTGGAGGGTAGGGCTTGGAAGGGTGCTACTGCGGGCATGAGGAAAATGAGTGATAAGCAGAAGCCTAGCTGGGCAGTGCCTTTCCTGTATCTGGCCCCCAGAACAACACAACAGATTGGGGGAGGCTGCAGAGAGCCAGTAAAGAACAATTAGGGAATGCTTCCGTTGCCTGTTACATTTATAGTTAACTTAGAAATACTGGCCAAATGAGGGAAGACAGCCAGGTGAATGCCGTCAATTTTGGCTCCCATCATCCCTACTCGCTGTCTCCATCATCACGACACTTTTTTTCTTCATTGGTATTTAATCAGCTATTTTTAGAGCACTGTGAGGTTCCCTGTAAAAATGAGAGGAAGCTACAGATTTCCCCTATACATTCTACTTCCGCACAAGGCCAGCCTCCCTGATTAACATCGCCCACCAGGATGGTACATTTTGTTTTATAAGTCACGAGCTTCCACCGACACATTATGATCACCCCAAATCCACAGTTTACGTTCAGGTTCATTCTCAATAGTGTACATTCTATGAATTTGAACAAATGTAATGACATATCCATCTTTATAGTGTCATGCAGAGTAGTTTCACTAACCTAAAAATTCCCTGTGCTCTACCTACTCACCCTTCTCTCCCCCTACCTCTTGACAACCACTGATCTTTTTAACATCTCCATGGTTTTGCCTTTTCCAGAATGTCATATAGTTGGAATCATATGGCAGATAGCCTTTCAGATTGGATTCTTTCACTTACTAATATGCATTTAAGTTTCCTCCATATCTTCTCATGACATGAGAGCTCATTTCTTTAAAGCACTGAGTGATATTCCACTGTCTGGATGCATCACAGTTTACTTATCCATTCACCCACTGAAGGATATCCTGCTTGTTTCCAAATTTTGGCAATAATGAATAAAACTGCTGTAAACATCTGTGTTTTTCTGTGGGCATATATTTTCAACTTTCTGGGTAAATATCAAGGAGTGTGATGGCTGTACTATGCGGTAAGAGTATGTTCAGCTTTGACTTAAAAATGCCAAAATGTCTTCCAAGTGGCTATTTTATTTTGCATTCCAACCAACAACGAATGAGAGTTCCTGTTGCTCCAAATCCTTGTCAACATCTGTTGCTGTCAGTGTTCTGGATTTTGGCCTTTCTAGTGAATGAATAGTGGTATCTCATAGTCATTTCCATTTGCACTTCTCTGATGATATATGATGTCCATTTGCATGTCTCTGATGACATATGCTTATTACACTTCTTGGTGAGATGCCTGTTAAGGTTCTTTTGTGCTTTTGAACTTTTGCCCCCCAAAACATATGCCCACATCTGAATCCCCAGCAAAGGTGAATGTTACCTTACTTGGCTAAGAGTCTTTGCAGATGTAATTAAATTAAGGATCTTGAGATCCTGATTTACTCCAGGTGGGCCCCAATTCCAGTGATAAGCGCTCTTGTAAGAGACACACAGAGAAGACAGACACGGGATGGAAGGTGATGTGAGGAAGGAGGCAGAGATTGGAGTGATGCAGCCACAAGCCCAGGAATGCAGGCAGCCACCAGAAACTGGAAGAGACAAGGAACAGACCTTCCTCTAGGGTGCGAGGGGCGGGGGGAGGGGGGCTGCTCTGCTGCATTTCAGACTTACAGCCTCCTCGAAACTGTAAGAGAAAAAATTTCTGTTGTTTAAAGCCCCAAAGTCTGTGGTAATTTATTGTGGCAGCTGTAGAAAACTACGGCTAAGGACTAAGGGCATTTACCGTCTGCATTCAAGGAGTGGACTCAAGAATCTGACAGAGCAAAAAGGTGAGGAAAGGCTGTCTGCCATGCAGTGTTTTCCTGGTTTCACAAATGCTCCATGGAATGGGTGTGGGGAGGCAGCGTTTTAGTCACTAACGTCATTTCATACAGAAGGCATCGTTGTCTAGCCTCATCAAGACTGTAGCTATAAAAAGAGGCATGTCATTCATTCCCGGCCATTCCTGGAATTGCCTTGTACATAACATTCCCCTGGGTTTTTCCAGCTAAATTTTAATTCACTCAAGCCCTAGAGCTCCCCCCCTCTTCCCTCAGGAGGCTGCTATCCCTCAGTCTGAGAAGTTTAATAGGCAGAGACAGGCGAAAGGAAATTGCAGAAAGCAGGGGCTCTCTACCGTGTAACTCTATACTACGCAACTATCAAGGGGTTTCATGAATTTATTCTTGTGATGAGAGGAGAACCCAAGCAAATGGTAAAACATACTCTTAATTCTCTCTTTTTTCCCTCATCTCTTTTGCCGCTTTCAGACTGTGATTTCTTTAAGTGCATCAGGTCTTAGTTATGTCTCTACTTACAGCACCAAGAGAAGTATCTGGGGCATGGTTTTTGAACAGAATGTCTGTCTCTGTCCCCCCTCTCTGCTATGCTTCCCAGCAGTGTCTCCTCTTGCCCCACTTCAAGCTGGTTGTACATTAGCATTGCTACAGAGCTTAAAATGAGTAAACAGACAGACAAAGAATAGGCTGTGCCCTGCTCCCAATTAAATCATCCTCTCTGGGGTGGGGCCAGGACAAAGGTGTTTTCAAAAATGCCCCCTGGAGACTGTCAAACGCAGCCCGGGTTGACAGCTAGCCTCCCCATCGTTCTTTGTTGCTCTTACCTTCACGGCTTGGAGATTTCTCCCCAAACAGATTTTTAAAATCAGGTTAAACCCTTGATGCAATTAGGAATGAGTCCAAGACTTCCCTAACCTGAGTTGTTTTTCATTACTAGATATTATACTTCCTACATGCGGTGCTTGCTTTTTTGCCAGACCTTGATATTTTGCTAATTGTAGCTTTCATGTTATACATGCTGACTTTGTATCTCCAAATAGTGCTTTTCAGGGGAACTGGAAAGAGTGGGTATTTCAACAGGCATCCCCAAGATGGCTCTGAGAATGCCTAGCTAAGGATCGATATTTGGGAGAGAAGACCAAAGGGTTCATGGTGAGGAAAGCCCTCTCCCCTCATGTCTTAGCATTAACTCCTTCATTGATTGTGGCATTTTTAAACCAAAAAAAAAAAAAAAAATCTGCTGTGTCTTTGAAGATGTAAAAAAAAAAAAATGCTGGGGTGAGGAGAGAAAAAACAGCATCAGAATTTTGAGCCAATTATTCTAAGAATATTGGATAGTGAGATTTAGTGATACAGAAACTAGACTAGAACAGATTACAATGTGTGACATCCCAGAATAAAAGGGAAACACCCTGGGTCATTATCTCATATAATTATCAGCCAGGTTACTTATATTAATACAATCGGTACCAACACCAAAAAAGTGTATTTTAGTTTTGAGAGAAAGCCATGATTCTTATAAGCTAACCCTCTCTTTTAAGCTGAAATTGTTTCTTAAACTTCGTTAAACAGGATGCTTAATTCATTTCATGCAACAATCCAGAACTTTGTTAAGTATGTTCCTTCCTATGAAGATAAAGAATAAGAGACTCTCCTTACACTCCTCACATATTATAGCCAAAGGTTAGATTAAAAATACACTTCGGCTTTTAACACGTGTGCTATTCTCACTTTGAAGTGGGCATATTAAAACTCTAGGCCACAGCGTATGCGTGGTTGCTGGGCACACGGCAAGATTGCTATAGCAACACAATCACTGCTTTCACTCCTGAAATGCCCTGTTTGGGTAGCAAGTCACCAAGATGAAGAGTGGTCCTTGGACTCCTGTTTCTTATCGTAGCCTCTGTGTGGGCTTGGCGATGGGTAGCATTTGATTTAGTTCTTTCTAAAGTGGGGAAAATACACACATACACAAACACACTCACACACATATGCATATGTATATACTTGCATATCTACACATATGTATATAAATAGATATCCTTGATTAAATTGTATTAATCAATGCTTTCATCTTAGCTGTGGGAAGACAAAGGGGTAATGCATTACAAGTAACCTTGCCCTTGGTGTTAATTGACGGAAGAGAATTCCTTTGTGTTCATTACATTAAAAACTCTTGCTGTATATAATTTTAGAAAATTTCTGTTTTCCTCTAATGAAATGACAGCTCACTAAAATTGTACTGAAAGGTATAATGTTTTCTTGCCTCTACTTTGCAATCATGTTCTGGGCCATATCTGTTTAACAAATACATGCTATTAACATTTTCTATACAGTATATAATTTAAACACGACGGATGTTCCCCATGGGGCAGAATTAAAATTACATAGTTCCACAAATATGGTGCAGCCAGGGTCTGTGAAGTATGTGACAGGTCTATGATATTGATACATGCAAATATTGGAATTGCCCAAAATGAACAAACAACAACATTAAAAACTTCACAAAAACAACAGATTAGAGACAAAAGGAACCCAAATGGGTAGCCTAAAATTTTTCCAGTACCCAGTTCTGTTTGTAAGTTAGGGAAAGAAGGGAAACAAAAACCAGGTTTCTCCACAGTGAGAGAGCCCGAATCAGTCAGCCAGCTGAGACTCATCTTCATGCTACAATGGAGTGAAAGCAACAACGAAAATCTACATTCTGGAACTCTGACCCAGGCATGCATTTGTCATTGCAGCTGAGATTATGTTGGCCATGTCAACTCAGGTGTTTAAAGACTTAAAGTCAATGTGAAATAAGGATGAATCAATTGCGAGCACGAACAAATGAAGAATAGGAAAAAGTATCTATTTCAGGATGATTGATATTCTGTTATCTCTTGCCAAGGTGTCAGACTGACTCAGTGGAAAAGCCTTCATATCCTACATGGATCCTTACCAATTTTCTATTTTTATTTTGGGGCCAGTCTTATGCTGAAAAAAAAAAGTTGTTAGTTTCTGGTATTGAAGTAAGTACCTCTGGGAAGGAAATCAAATAAATAATTGGTTTATATCCCAGAATCAGTTATCTTCATTGGCAGGCAAATATCTTACAGATATAATGCTCTATTCTTGCAGAGGCAGTCCTCCCACTGACTTTATAAAAAAATTATGGAATGAAGTTCAAATAGAGCTTCCAAATTTTATGCATCCTTTCCTGAAATTTAAACAAAGACCAGGGAATTTATGAAATTCCTTTTGAAAATGTTCACTCTGTTAATGAGCACAGAGTTTAAAGTAATTATTTTGCATGGGGAAGAATGATTGGTATGTGTGTACTTAATATGTAAAATAACTCTTCTCATGGAAGATTATGCTATCTTATCTATTCCTCCCATCACCTATTCATGAAATATCTCAAATAAAAACATCATCAGCATGTTTCACTAAATTTCAGTTACTCAAATTTAGTAGGATGAGTAGTTATAACCCCACAAAACAAACTTTTATCATCTCCTGTGCTTACAGCCTTGTTTTGTAAAATTCAGAACAGACAGAACTTTACAAAACAGAGGCCATATGATACCATTCCAACCTAGTTGAAGAGATAAATATAAATATACGTACACACACATATATAGTTACATATGTATATTATGCACATATGTATTATCACATATGTATTTTATATACATATATTACCTATGTGTATATATCAAATATGTTTTTATATCTTACATATATATGAACATAATTCCATAAATAATATGACATTATAAGAAATTGCCATTTTTTACCTCAAATATGGATGAATATTAATAATCTCTAATGGTTTAACTTACTACACATCCACAATTCACACTTATGACTCTAATAAAAATGGAAGTACAAATAAGGGAAATGTAGACATGTTACATATCACTTGAGTTTTATAGAAGGATTCATCCCCAATATTGCATTTGAGATTCTTCTTTAAGCATGAATAGGATTTTGACAGAAGTAGGACAGGGAAAGTATGGGGTAAAGGATCATTAATTCATACACACATACTTATTGAGCACGTGCTAAGAAGCAACACCACGTCAAGGATGGAACTAGAATAGTGAAAAAGTCAGACCATAATCCTTGATTTCATGGAGCTTACTCTTGAGCTTATAATGTTTAGATGGAAGAGGAGAGGTAACTTGAGAAAGGAAACATAACTGTCCCTCTCAAGGATCTAACATTAGTAAAGCCAGGGAGTAAGCAGACTTGTTTTCTAAAGGTCCATATGACCTAAGTAGTACCAATGAGTCAAGATAACAGAAAGTTGAGTATACTCAAGTTAATGAAGAGCATGCCAGTAACACATTGAGTTTAAATGCCTGCCACAGTCTCACAACTTAAAGTTTCTATGATTCCAAGACACCACAATGTAAAGAAAAGAGTGTTCACATTCACTTAATACAACTTAAACAAATCCCATCCAGTTTCCCTCTGAAAATGTATGAGCAGCATCTCCTAAATCATGTCCTGGTAATGACATTAATGTCTCATGATATTTTAAGAGAGGTTCTGTGAAAAGGAGTTCAGTTGCCAAATACAATGAGGTTAAAAAAAGTTTTCCAATGCAGAGCTTTCCTGGGACTTTTACAGGAAAATATACTTTATACTTTTCTCCAAAAGGGGAATATAATTATTACAGTGTTTCCTAAAGTATTTGACCACAAAGCTTTTGTTTCTTTCTTTGTTTTTGTTTTTCCAAATAGCACTTACAAGACACTGGTGGTTCACCGAAAACAGTTTAAGAGGAAAACCCAAATTTGCCCAGTGTCTAGGACACGTGGTGGAAGAGAAACTTCTAGAAGGCTAGAAAGTTTGACTGGTAACTGAATTCTACTGGTGTTTTTGAATACATGACCAATGAAGATGAGCTTTATTCCATGGCCATAGGAAAACCATTACATATTGAAGAAATGGCATGATACAATCCCTTGGACATGTGCTTTAAGCCTACAACTACCTGGAGAATGGTTTGCTGGGAAAAAGGCTGAAACCAAGAAGGTGTTGGAGGCTACTTAAATCATCTAAGAAGCATATGATAAAGGTCTATATAAACTAGAAGGGTTATAGCAAGAATTAAGAGCAGAAGAGTGTTTTGCAGGAGAATACTGAGAACTGGCAGTAGCAGATAATCACTTTGACTGTTGGAGTAAGGGATGAAGCTGACATTTCTGTTTTTGGTGACAGGACGGAGAGAAGAGGCATCTGAAATAGGATTAGAAGAGGAGAAAAGAAAAATTCAATCGTGCCACTCTTGCAACAAACAGGACCTGAGTGAGCACAGCAGTTTTGCAAAAGCTCCTTTTGGAGTAAATGTATGCCCCGTTCTAGCTTCTCTTAATCAGTTTTTTTTTTTTCCTGTTAAAGCTCACCATTTTGCTAATTGGCAAAATATTAAAGACCTTAAAGAATAAAAGGAATCAAATCCTAAGTACTAGTTCAAGCTATTCCAGAATGAGAAAGGACTCAGGTATAGAAAATCTGACACAGAAAAGCAGGTGAAAGCGTGAAAGATAAATATTTAGCTGACATTCTGAACCAGATTTTCTTTTCTCGAGAAAAGGGGAAAATGTATTCATAGATCTTTTTAAAGACAAACTGTTATGCGTTCAGTAGTTATGGCAGAATTTAGGGAGAGGCTACCGGGTATAGGGCCAAGAGCAAAGGTTTTGGAATCAGGGAGCCCTGGGTTCATATCTTGCTTGGCCACCTCCTAGCTATGTGATTTGGGGCACGTTAGTTTCTTTACCTTGCTGAGCTTTACTACTCTCACTTACAAAAGGAGAATCCCAGAAATTATCTCATAAGACTGTCGTGATAACTAAATGACATAATACACGCAAGGCATTTGATATGAAGCTTGGAACTTTTTATTGTTGTTGAGTTGGTCCTACAGATAATATTTTGCTAGTGTGAGAATAATTAAAGAGGAGAAGGGAAAATCTCGGGGATTATTAAAATTTCAAACCAGCCGAGGTTTTCTAACCTCCCTGCTTTTTTGTAGTGGAGAATTATTTGCTTTTCGATGGTAAATCTTAGGTACCATGGAAACAAGGGTTGAAAAGACTTCAAGTAAATAGAAAGCAAGCAGCCAAGCCTGAGTTTTTCTTAAAAATGTAACCATAACAATTTTGAACAGATCAAGATTTCTATGGAATTCTGAATGAACGTAGATACTTATTACTATATTACCAAATCAAGAACTTCTGACTATTGAAATTTTCAAACCATCTAATATATACTGCTTTCTACTTTTTTGTTTCTTATATTACATATTTTCAAGAAATGCAAATGTGGTTTAAATGATGGAAGGCAAACATTAACAGTAATAAATTATCTTCAATCAGTACATTTTATCATCAATGGTATAGCTTTGCTCAGTGAGTACAAATCATTATTTACTTCATATTTCAGACCTGGAGAGTCTATTTAGCACCTTCATAATTTAAAAGGAAGAATTTTGTGAGTTGGAGGAGAAATTTTGCTTTTTTCCGGCTTTATTGTTTTGTAGTTTTTCAATGTGAAGTTACCTTTGATGAGGACTTTAGAGCATGTATTTGATCTTTTCAATGTATCTGATTACTACTGAACATGCTTCCAAATATTATTATTCTGAGGCAGAGTTACCTATAAAAACAAACTCATTTGCAGTGACTTCTTTCTCTCCTGCATCATCCTAGGACCAATTTGATCGTTTAAATGCCAAGAAATTTCTCAGATTTGTAACATATTTTAAGACTTGATGTACTCTTAACGTTTCTTGCTGTTAAGAACCACTAAATTCCCAATAAGAGTATAGATCAGAGGGTATTAAGTGAAGAGTTGAAAACCAAATTTGCAGGTAAATCCAACCTCAGGGAAAAAAAATTCCCCAAAACCAAGTATTTCAGTTTCAATTCCATTTATAATGCTGCTGACCTCATGGGAAAGCAAAGAGCTCTAATATAAGAAGCCCACAAATTTTCCCCCAATACTTGTTCCGATTGGAGATTTATAACAGGCAAAGAGATGCAATAAAATGGTTTGGGGACTTGTTTTTTCAGGTTTCATTACTTATTATGAAAATAACACATTCACAGGATTGGGGAAAAAAACAAAATTATAAAAGAAATCTCCTATCATCCCAGATTTTGAGCTGTCAACTGCGTATTATATATTTCTCCAAAACATCCCAATGCATACAAAAATATATGTGCATCCTTTACATAATGAGGACATATTACATGCAGTGTTCTGTACTCTGGTTTTCACTTCAAATTTTATGTGAGAGATTTTTCTACAGTCTCACATATAGAGAAACCTCATTATCTTAAAAAGTATCACAGTAGTCCATGTAGGGATGAACAGTCTTCAACACGCCTCTGCAACAAAGGTGTAACAAACAACCTTGCATTTCAGTCTTTGTGCTCAATTGGAATTTTATTTTTAGATCCTAATTTTGTAATTACCGAGTGAAAGGTATATACTTTTAAATATTGGTAGGTATTTTCAAATTGGCCTTCAAAAAGATTGTACCAATTTGCAATCTCATCAACAAAGGATTCCTTTACCAACACTCTATACTAACTGTTTTGACCTTGACAATATCTTAAATGCTTATTTACCAATTTGCATTTCTTTTCCTGTATCTTCATGTTCAACCTCTGCTCAATTTTCCACTGGATTGCTGATCTTTTCCTTAACTATCCTTTAAGAACTAGTAATATACTAATTAAATTAGCCCTTGGATTAATGTATGTCCACAGATATATTCCTCTGTGTGTGTATTTGTCTCTTGGCTTTGTGGTTTTCTTGCTTTGGATATTCAAATTTAAGAATGCTTTCTTATGAGACTTTTTAATTTTGTCTTTATTAAAGAGACTTTGCCCACCACTGCAACCAACCAACCAACCAACGAACCAGTGGCCAAAATTTTCTCCTTAGTGATGTTAGGGATGATGCTGCTGGTGGTGGTGGTGGTGGTGGTAATGATGGTGACATTAAGCCCTAACATCAAGAATTTATTTTATTCTAACAAATGAGATAAAAATTCAAGATTTATTTATTTATTCATTAGCTCATTCATTCATTCAATTTCCAACTGCCTACCTTGTGGACTTAAATCTTAACACATTGTAAAATGTGTTACATTTTACAATAACACATTGTAAAATGCCTTAACAGTATTTCCTGGTCCCTATTTTAATCCATTAATCTGTATGTCTTATTCTCTGCTCAGATAAAACTCTTCACTTCTTTAGTTTTGCAATATGTTTACAAAGAGCTGGGGTTCCCTCATTATACTACTATTTCAGAATTCCTCCAGCTATTTTCACAAATTACTTTTCATTCAATGTTGTGACTTATGATTCATTTATAAACAGCAAACATTTAAAAAATATTGCCTTTCTACATTTTAAGGTTTTCATATTGTACAAAGCCTGCAATCTCTGAAACCATACAGAAGAGACCTTTTTTTTTAAGCTGCAAGATTGTAAATATAAATATATATATAGTCTTTCTATCCAAGAACAAGATAAGTTTTTCCACTTATTTAAGTCATCGTATTTTTCTTACTCTGAGTAGCATTTAAAGTTATTCTTTCTAAAATTCTGCAAATTTCTTGTTAACTTTATACATACATTTTCTTTTACATGGTTATTACAAATGATATCTTTTATTCCATTACAATTTGAATGGCCATCTAGAAAATAAAAGTTGATGGGTTATATGAATCTTTTTTTCAGCCACTTTTCTATATTCTCTTAATGTTTTTCAATTTTTTATTTAAAAATGCACTTTTTCCAGATATACAAATATCATACTATGTGTCAAAAATGATCATTTTTCCACTTTTTAAAACAATTTTTATATTTTTCAGTTATTTGTCTTGCCTAATTGCACAGGCTAGTATGTTAAGAACATACCAGATAGTACCGATTCTGAGGGCATCATTTTTTTTTTTTTCTAACGTGAAAGGTAATACATGTGTCTGGATGCTGGCTTTCTTGTTAAATTTTGGATGGACATGAAAGACAGCACAAAGGTACACTGCATTCCACTCCACCCATGAATCTGAGGGGCACTGTGCAAGCATTGCGGCTGCCAATTCTGCCCTTAGTTCTCATCTGTCCCATCCTGAAGTTGAAGAGAAACATGCCACACAGTTCCATACATAACTGCTTTACAAGGTATTTTTAATAATTGGCATATGCAATATTAATTAATTTTATGTAGAAATAATAAAATATATAATGTTTTAAGAAGGGAAATGTCTTACTAAAACACCTATGTTCACACACGCATACCTATATGTATGGCTGGCAGAGGAGCTCAGTATCAGAGCAGTTTTGGTTTTATTCCTAATCCTCCTGTTTAGGCATTTTCCTTAATTTAGTAAAGAGAAGCCCTAATATGTCTGTGACTTTCATCTTAGCTTTTGTGATGTCTTTCTTTTGCCTCTTGCCATTAAAACTTGTGTGTTTGAAATCTTTACAAGTAAATGAGCTGAAACAAATAAAACGAATTCACTTGCGATTTTGTAGACATCTGGTGGAGTTGTATTCTGAGTAATTAGAACGAGAGGTGGGACAATTCCCTGAAGTAAAGCTACCGTACAGTTGGATACCCGGTTATTTCTACAGCCATCAGACTGCATGCAGAGAGCAGACCGATTCACAAACTGACAATTATGTAGAGCTGCCACCTGATTTTCTAAGACCGTTTGTGTTATATCAGTCTGTGCTTCACATGCTTTTCTAAAAGATGACTTTTCTCAGTCCTCTCACAGTCTGTTCCATTTCTTTATGTCCCATCACCTCAATACGCCCTTCATGTTGTGAGAGATAGGAAACACAGATCTCCCTCAAAAGCTGCTCTCTGCTCAACCCTGGTTAATCCGACTTTTGGATACAAATATGAATTAATTACCATTTGGATTTTGAAAACGTGTATCTATTCTGGTAGGTAGAGATAGTTATGAAAGAAAATAAAGATATTTAAATGCTTCCTATTTACCTTGGAAATGTTGTTCAGCGGAACCTTAATATTTAAGACATATGTCTTAACATTATAAAATCATAGATGTAGAATGGATCTGAAAGTTCCAATTGCTATTCTCACAGTTAGAGAGCAAAAGCGCCTAAACCACTGTGGAAGGATACACATCTTTCCAGTTTATAATAACAGTAGGAGATTACACAACTATCTTAAGTCACCCATCATGGAGTAAAAAGATGCTATCAAGAAAGTTTCCTTTTATCAAGAAAATCCCACAGCTTGTTAAAATCTACTATATCCTCTCTCTGCCTTTAGTATTTTACTGTCAGGGATAATATATACTGAGCAATAAAGTCAGGCATTTTCACCATGCGAGGAACAAAGGTAATCTGATCAAGACCCACCCAAATGGTGGCTACACTCACGCCTTCACCTCTTCCTGGATCCCACACCATCACTATTCTCAATCACTCTCGATTGAACTTTAGGTAAGAGTTAGATAATTAGGATTTATTTTTAGATGTAAGTTAAGGACACAGGATACTTTGAATCTGCAACATTTACAAATTGTTTAAAAATTTAAGGGGAAATTATGTATGTGAATTGACATTTGATAGTTGTAAATAAAAATTACTTCTCCTTAGTTGAACATGTTTCCCAACCCCAGGATATTTAGACCTGACACCAACATTGACACACGAATGAAATTCATCTTTGACTAGGGCACTTACCATTCATCCCGTCCCCATCTATTCATTTTTCTCATTTATCTCTTTCAGCATGAACTACGTCCATCAGGAATCAAGTCAGGATTTACTTTGCAATGCATGGAACGAGACCACCAAATTCTACCCAAACTGAACCATACCTTTTGCCAAAGGATAATCACTCATTTGTATTCTCACCATCGAAAGAACAGTATGACAACATTCCAAAGTACTAAGTAAGTAAACCCTAAACAGTAGTCCAAATGCAGCAGAAAACTCACCGGAAGTTTCGTCTACTCTCTCATCTACTATGTGGTCCTTCTGATGAACCCATTCACTATTGCACTTGAAGTAGATCTGGGTGGCGGGGCTGGCTTTACAATACAGGTTCACAGGCTTGTTCTTCACAATATAAGCTTCTTCAGGCTCAATAAGAAAATGTGGTAGAGGTTCTGGTGGATCGGATGGAAAGGTTTCTGGGAGTTCATGAAAGAAGTCATCGTCTGCTAAAACAAGAAGAAAGTGGAAAACTTTCAAATCATTGTAGCCACTTGCCATGTACTTGCTGCTCATTTACAAATAATGACTCATAAGTGAGCTAATTGACAATGTGTGTGCCTGCTATGCACCAGGCAGCACGTTAGGTCTCTTGACTGATGGCTCAACTCATATTTTGGTTATTATTCTCATTTTTAAGCATGTCAAAACTCAACATCAGGGAAGGTAAATATCTTGCCCTGAACATGCATGTGGTAAATAGTGGAACTGGAATCAGAACCCAGGTTTGTCTCACTCACAAACTGTGATCTTCCCAATGGAGCACTACACCTCCCGCTACACAGGGCTCCGCCTGAGAGCTGACAAAAGCAAAAACAATTTCATTAGAGAAATTTGTTTGAAAAATGTAAGGTTCATAGGGAAACCTTAAGTGCTTTGCAAGAAGCCAAAAAGGAATACTGGGAACATGAAATTAATGATCTTTAAGTTCAGTTTCAAACCTATCTTTATTTTCAAAAGATGCCACTGCATGACATATTCATTCACTTATTCATTCATTCAACCAAAAGTATTTATTGAGCTCAGGATTATTCTCAGCACTGGAAATAGAGATAATAATAGCAAGTCAGTCAATAGTAGATGGATAGTACAGCCTAGAGTCCAGCAATGCTGTTTGGTCTTATTTAGAAACTACACCTCAAACATCAGATGTATGATATGACTAGTCAAACCTATTCTCATTAGAATATTACTGAGTATTGTCATGAACAATAGTCAGTCATCTCATTTTTTATAGCATTAAAAGTTATCAAATATATTGCTTCCAATGTATTTGTTTCGACTGCTGTTTCAATACCACTGAATAAACAAAACTCCAAAACCAGTTGAGATATTTGTACACTTGGAAGTATGTTTTTCATAACTTGGGTTCTGTATGATTCCAAATAAAAATAGAAAATTAAAAAAATGCCCCAAAAACCCTATTATCATATTTCACCAGAGTCAAGGTAAAAAGTCTTTCCAATACACTGAAACTAAGTTAGACTTGATAATTTTCTTCCTATGACAGATAGTGGCGAGCAAAACTACCGTTCATTCTGTAAGCTGATAAAGCACCCCAGGCTAATATGGAAGGCTAAAGGTGTGAGGTCCAAATTAAAAGTTTTTAAAAGTTCTTTAAAAGTATACACATTCAGTAGCAAATGCATGATGTAGTATGGGTAAAGACTGGTTGTTCATATGTTACCTTAAAGCTCATTTTACTATTCATTCACTTGTTGCCTTGTTTGGGCACTAAGAAACCTGGCCTGGCACTTTTTCCATCCAGTTTACGGGAGAGCCATCAAACAGTAACCGTGTTTGATCTCTGCCAATATGTTCTGCAGTGAAAACTGGCTTCACCTGCATCACAGACACAACTAGCTTTCAAAGCTCCTCACAAATTATAAATTTCTGACGCTGGCATGTAAATGATGCTTCCTGTAGCTAGCTTGCTTTCTCACTTTACTTCCTTCATTTGCTTTCTTCTGGCAGGGCATCATTTCTGGTTTTTCCACTGCTGAACATCAAGGATCCAAACTGTCAGCTAACTGAAGAATCACCTTGTTTCCATCAATTTCGGCCTCTTTAGTCAATATGCAAGAACACTCAAAACTGCTTAAATAAACATAGTTCAGAAAGGCAAAGGAATGGGGAACTGAGGTATTGACAGATCCATCAACATAAAGCTGAGGTCTTGAAGGCCTTATTCACTTTTTTGGGGTTTTTTTTCCACAATGCACTTATTGTTGTATGTGATGATAGTCAGTTCTGATAGTCAATAGAGGGCCACAAAATATGGAACTGAAATTCTGTAAAATGTTAGCTGTTGTTTCTAATTATTATTACTAAAGAAGGCAGTGTTGATTTAATTTTTTTTTACTCTGAGCGTATATTTATACATACCAAAATGTGTATGTATTTTACAACAATATATTTATTCAGATTTCCAAAATATAAAAAGCTTTCCTTTCAGTCATTGTTTTAGAAAGTGAGATTTGTCCCTTTAGAAGGAATGATGATTGCAAAATATCAGATGACTGTTTACTACCTTACCTTATTCAATCATGTAGCAAAGTACTTATGTATTCACATCCTACAGAAAGATAGGCACTAAAAATTGATTACCCTTCCTTGCCAAAAGCATGTATTTCTTTTTTCTGCTTATTTTATTGTAAACTACTGGGAAGACTAATGGAGCTTGGAAAAGTCACACATACGTTTTCAACTCTAAAGGGGCTCTGTTAAGTGCTGGAAAAAACAGCAATGATTTAATGATGTATTTAAAAAATGTATGGACAAACTAATTTTGTATTTCCCTAATTTTGAGTTGTAAGACAAGAGGGTCACTACCAGTAAAGATAAATAATTCTATGTCTTGGTTTGAAGTGTCATCAAGTGTTGATTTATCAAGGTGTTCGTAAAATTATACTTAACATGCAACTTATTAAGGAATGATTTCCATCATCTGAAATATTTTCATTATGTGGTAAATACAATGTTTCTTTTACATATCATTCTAGTTTCTGCATAAAGCCCATCTCTTAAGTTGGATCTAGGGGGATGCTTTAACCAACGATGACATATTAGTTTATTACTATTTCTCATAACATACATACAGTGTATGTCTATGCCTAGATAAATTCACATCAGGCAATATGGCACATTACTTCTAGTGCCCATTTAGGGGATGGGAATGGCACTTCTAAAGATAATTTTCAAGACCTTGAGTCAGTAAGATATGTATAATGGGGGTAGATCTGATAAAATGGGAATGGACTGATTATCAGTGGGCTCACATTCTGCTGGGAAATTCTTCCCTCCTTCATTTGCAACAGGTGGCCTGGATACCATACCCAGCCATGTAAACTGACCCAGACAACAACCCCCCACCATGCTAAGACAATACTTTCTTTGCTCCAGATAGAAATGGTATTAGCATTAATCTCAGAAATTGTTTTTTTATGAAATTTCATCTTAAATTTTTGTTTTCTAGAGTATGTTTTGAAAATCAAACAAGCAAGCCAATTCTCTTCAGCCAAAATTATAAAGGAAAACTTCTGAGTATTTCAACATCCAGCATGGTTACATCTATATGTATTTAACGAGGAAAAAATGACTATCTCCAAATACCATGTGTATTTAACAAGGAAAAAGTAATCATTTCCAAATATCGTGTGTATTTACTAAGGAAAAAATGACCATCTTCAAATACCAAGTTTCTCATTTAACAATGAGAAAGTGATCGTCTCCAAATACCAAGGGAAAAAAATGATCATCTGTAAATGAGCGTCCACAAATACCTTTTCTGAACACTTAGCTCCTCTGCACTGTGTATGCATTTGCCTTGCACACATATTGAGCAATCTACTTTTCAGTTTTGGCAACCAGTTTTATGCAACTATTATCAGTTTTCAAAAGCCAGAAATATATAACAAATGCTTAAAGCTCTTTTGGAGGCAGGAATTATTGCCATTCTCATTTTTATATTCCATTAAGTCTAGCATAGTGCCAGGCACATAATAGGAGGTCAGTAAAAATCTTATAAAAGCACTAATATTCTACAAATGGCAACTGTGGTCATTCAGAAAAGGTTCACGAGGTATTTTAAGTTCATAGTGCCTCAAATGTATTTACAAATACTAAAGTTTGTAACAATAGTAAGATCTACAAACTGGACTTGCTACAAACTTTGTGTGGCCTAGTGCAGAGTGAAGATTCGGGGGAATCTTCGTTGTATAAAGAATTCTGGAATGGTGACAGATGAGCATTAAACCAAGAGTCCAATGTGACAGCGCAGGTCACATACCCATCAAGTCGGTCCTGTCTACGAATGTCAGTTAACTGATCATTCTACTGCTCGGAAAAATCTGAGAATTAAAATTATATGTTTATTAGTGGATTTTTTAGAACTTATTTGCTATTTTTCTAGAAGAATCATGCTTTTCCAGAGAGTGAAACTCAGCCTCCAAATAAGTCTCTAAGCAAGCGTGTCTGCAATGGTGTGCAAGGGAAAGTGTGAGATTTTATTTGTTTGTGGGTGTCCCTTTGGATGTACTCCAGGGCCCATTCATGTGTCTGATCGAAAACAAGTAAATTCCCTGCCACACCGAAGTTGAATCTTTCATGCCACTAGCAGACTCTTTAATCCATGCATATAATAAGGTTTGAGATTTTAAAGTTCAGTACATGGAGATAACAAGGCTTGGGATTCTACCTTGAGTCGGGGGACTATTTACTGAGATGAGCTGCTAGTGTGCAATTCATTTTACTATCCAAATAAACCAGCTTTCTGATACTATTAAGGTCATGTTACAAGACTTGAAGCTATAAAAGAACAATTTCTTTTTTCAGCAGGGAGATCAGTGCATGTGTCCTATTACTACTTTATTTCTTAATATAAATACCCAAAGAGCCCTGAAGTCTTCAGGGAGATAGTGGGAGTTCAATTTGTGAACAGCAACTTCAGACAACGAACTTATTTCTGGCAATGTGCCACAGTTATCCCAAATTATCATATGTTGTATAAAGGCACACCCCAGATGAAAATATGGATGGCATTATGCTAATTGGGCCATATGACGTGATCGATAAAACTGCTAAACAAGTTTTCTGCATGTAGTTCGTTCAAATTAACAAAGCAAAATTTCCAAAGTTGGCTTTATTCTGTACATTGAATTCACGATGACTTAAAACTATAATTGCCTTTTCAATTTAGATGTGATATTATTATTCGTTTTACCCTCCTGTAACATGTGACTTAATTTTCCACTTTCTACCATTACTCAATATCGATATTACCATTTTCATCTTGATATCAGGTAACTCTCAATATTTCCTTTTCTGTTATCTCATATAGCCTTTGTTTTTTTCATTTATATACAAGAAGAGAAAGCTTTGTACCATGTATTATTTTTATAGACTTTCACTCCACCTAAATCTTGACAGGAAAATACTATGCTACGAACATCAATCTAGGAAGCTTAGGTTGCTGGTTTTATTGCTACATATCAAGCCTTAATTTTCATCAACTTAATACATAAGTTTCTATATTTCTGAATCATAAGACTTAAACTATTATTGCTTATATCATAAAATATAGGACTATTATCTCTTTGTCTGAGACCTGAAGCGTATTCTTCTGAAATGGAATTTACTTCCAAATGATTCAAGAGCAATTTAAAATGAATGACTGCAAAGCTAATTTTATCTGCATTTGGCTGCCCATCCATCAGTGAGATAATTCATGATATATTACAACAAAAGGCAGCTGAAATTAACTATTTGAATGAGACTCTAGCTTATTTTTAATATTTTGATTAAAATATCCTTTGGAAGACAAAGACTATGGTCTATATTTCAAGCAATATATTAATGGATTCATCATTTCAATTTAAGTAGCTGAATATATAATGCCCTAAATGTATTACACAATTTGGAGGTACTGCATGATTCCAGCTTCAAAAGAAAAAAAAACAACAACTTTTTTTTTCTTCTTTTCAAGAAATACTTTCAAAATCATATTTAGACATGATTAATGGTGACAAAGTCAACCAACATGCTATTGGAGACGCACTTACTTGTGAAAGAGAGGCACCTTCTTCTGCCCCAGTTTAAGTCTTTACGATCTCTGAATTTTATTAATATAAAGTCCTCCTAAATGTTTTCCTGCCTACAGTCTTTACCTCTGCCACATGGTCTATACTGTGCTCTTAGAAAAATGTTTCCAAAATACATTTACTCTCTTTCTCAATTAATTTAATAAACACAATGTAAGCTTATTTTTGCTCATCAGATTAGCTAAAATAAATTGTATGATTGATGAGGAATTGAGGAAATGTGACTTTGCAGGTACTGGCTATAGTATGAATTGGCATCATGGTAGAGAAAAATTGACAATAAAAATAAAAAATCTCTGCACACCTCCAAATAGGTTACCTCACTTCTTGGAATACATCTTACACACATAATGGCATTTATAGGGGTGTGTGTGTTTATATATATATATATATATATATATATATATATTTAAAAGTGTACTTGTATATATATATGTATATATGTATATGTATATATGTGTGTGTGTCTGTGTGTATATGAGGTGCATATACCCCATGTGTATATGTATGTATACATATGTATGCCTATATATGTCTATATGTATGTGTATGTAATGTACATGTGTATATGTGTATACATAATATACATATGCATATGCACATGCACAAAGATGTTCACTGTGGCACTGTTTATTAAAAAAATACATGAAATATTTCAACAAAAAAGGCAGCTGGAATTAACTATTTGAATAAGAACAACTAACAATCATCTGAGAAATGGTTAGGTAATTATTTATGACATGTCCTTCCAAGAGAATACTGTTTTGCCAACAAAAACAAGGAGCAGATTTGTATGTATTAAATCAGAAGGGTATCCATTAGTCAACTAAGCAAATAAAGCAAGTTTTTGACCAATTTGCATAGAATGATGCCACTTTGGGAAAGGAAGGAAGGAAAGAGAAAGAAAGAAAGAAAGAAAGAAAGAAAGAAAGAAAGAAAGAAAGAAAAAAGAAAAGAAAAAAGGAAGAGGAAGGAAGGGAGGAAGGAAGGAAGGAGGAAGGGAGGGAGGAAGGAAGGAGGGAGGGAAGGAGGGAAGGAAGGGAGAAAGAGAGACTGTAGCCTTACCAGGGTAACATCAAATTGGCCATTGCACTTCCCACAATACCATCTCCTTGTTTCGTAACTCTTACTCATTTTTCAGATATCAGGCATCCCTTCTTTTGAAGGCCACCTCACCTCCAAATCCTGGACCTCAGCCCCTGATATCATCTTCCATTGCTCTCTACTCTTCTTGTTTATTATTTCTACCCACTAGAAGGCAAGTTCAGAGCTCTAGGAACAATGCTTAATTCATTTCTGTATAACCGATACCTAGTCCAGGGCCTGGCAAGGACATGAGGGTTTCTTTTGTTTTTTTCCTTTCCATTTGGATTATTATTCCTAGAGAAGTTCCTATATGATAAGATAGAAGTACATAGCAATTACTCTATCAATAGAAATAATGAGAAGAAATCCTTACACAAAATACAACAGAAATATATATATATATATATATATATATATATATATAAAGGTAGTCCTTCAGCATTTTTAAGTACAGATCCCATACCCACATTAAAAAAATTATATCTATCTTCTCTGCAAGTATTAATGTCATATATCATGAAGTGTAACAGCCTTGGACTACATACATTCCTTCACTAAATAATCAAAGTTGAATCTAAAACATTTTGTGTGTGGAAGATAATGTGAAACATCTAAGGGCTATGTCTCCTCAACCTCCTGGCCTCATTTGACGCTTGACTTCATTGCACTTCTCCCTCCATTTGAGACTTTCTCCTCTCCTGGGAACTGTGCATTAGCACCAGATTGCTTCCCATCCTACCTCTTTGACTCTTTTCTTTGTTCTTTGCTGTTCGAGTATAGTCAGATTCTTACCAAGGTTCTCTCTCCTTTAGACTCTCTCTTGGGCATCTCATCCACAACACTGGCTTCAATGATCAGATCATGTCACACACACAATCTTCCACTCCACGCCCTTGCTTCTTCAAATCCTTTGATGCCTCTGCATTGACCAAGAATGAAACTGGATTCTTTACCAAGGCCAATGAGGACCCACTTGATCTGATTGCTGCTGGTCTCTATGTTTCATTTCCTATGCTCATGTCCTTTTCACCATTCTCAAGACAGGCAGACTAGTATTTGTATCTTTGAACACACCCAAATCAGGCCGACCCTAGGGCATTTGTACAAGCTCTTCTTTCCTCTGGAAAAGATCTCTCTCCTTCTTGCCGTTTAGGATTCAGCCCAAGATGTCTCCCGCACGAAGAGATTCTTGATCACCCAATCTCAATCTCTTAATGTTTCTTCAAGAACACGTCATTTTATTTGATATCTTCTTATCACCGATCACTTTCAAATCAGCTTGTTTACTAAGTTAGTTGCCTCTTTTCTTTTCCCTTCCCACAATCAAAGCTTGATGGGATTAGACTACTTCATTTTGTTCAACACCCTGTCCTCAGCATCAACATCAGATGAACATCTTCCCTCTAACATTACCTTCTCTTTTTGACTCAACTCCTTATTTCTTACTGTAATATCGTTCTCACAGTAAGAAGCTTGGAGTCCAGTCTCCCCATCAGGTCCAATTCATCTACATGTACAATGAAGATCAGCTCCATATTGTCTCTCTCACCATCAATCCCTATTATCCTCTTCATTGCCACTGCTCAAACTAAAGTCTGTACCCATGCAAATGGATTATAACAAGAGTTACGCTACTGACGGGCTTTGCTGCAGACTTGCCCCTGACTTTCCTCTCTCAACCCCAGCTATCCCAGGTCTAAATGGAAGGTGGAATCATAACAGCTTCTGCTGGAAACTTTGTGTTCAACAGAAACAGCCAAAATTTTGATCCATTTTCAGCTTATTTACCACCGTTCCACCAAAGCTAAAATTGGTGGTGCCATATTTCACACTAAGGTAGCTTTTTCAATGTTTTCCCATGTGCATGTAGTGCTGTGTACATGATGCCATATTTCTTACTGACTCTTCACTGCCTATCTCAATGTCACTGAGGAATCTAGTCCTAATCCTCCCAGAGGTAACTGTTCCTTACTATTCAATTGTAAAAGTCCTTTAATGCAATTTGAGAGTCCCAGTCATTTCTGTATTCCTTACTATCGTCCAACTCCATCAGATATCTAGGAGATTCTAAAACTTTTATTCAATTGAAGTGAACACATCTAAAATTGATTACTTGCTCTAAGAACTATGAAAAATATTAATTACTTCTCCATAGTAATGTACTATGATAATTCAAATGATCTGAATGTAATCTGTCTATATCTATATACTTTTCAAAAAATCTGTATATGTTTTTTAACTTTGATGGAAATTTTCAAGTATGTGAAAAATAGAACAAAGAACCTAAACACCCATAACCCAGCTTCTGAGAAGTTCAACAGTCACCTGTAAGGGAAACTGAATATATCAGAGCACTAGAATGAGATAGCAAAGGAGACAAATGTCACCAAATTAAGAATAATAATTAAATTCAAAATATTGGAAACTATGAAAATAAAATCTATGGCAATATGCATACAATGTTCAGCCATAAAATTAGACCTAAAAACGATAATGATCAATGATAAGAACACTAATCTTTATTTATAAAAATATTTTTATTTATATTTTTAATTTATATTTTTAAAATGTGACCATTAAAAAACTATAATCTCAGATTTCACATGCAAATTAGAAACTCTTTTTAGTGAATGTGGAATGAAAAAATTATCCCTTAAATTTAGTGAAATAATTAATAATACACCTAAAATATACAGTTTCATAATGAAGTTCATGACTATAGGAAACTTCAAAGTTATAAAATCTTGATCTTTCCTAGGATTCCACCAAGCCACACAACTAAGAATTGTCTTTGACTTTTTCCTCTTTCTCACTTTCAACATAAAAACAATCAACAGGCCTACTAATTTTACAGCCTCCGTGTTTCTTGAATCTGCCTCTTTTTCTCTGTTTCTGATTCCACTGCCATCATCATTTCTCACCAGACATTTTCAAAGCCTTATAGGTGGTATCCTTTGCCTCCTGACTAAAGGCAAGTTCTAAGCCACTTCTCTGTTTAAAATCCTAAACCTCACTTCTTATGAGATAAATGCAAGCTCATCAGCATGGTACACAAGCCCCTCCACGGTCTAACGTGTGTGTACCGTCGCACCTGCTTTCTCACCACTCCATTCCCTGCCCTCTACATTCCAGCAACACAGGCCATCTACTGTCCTCTGGATACAACGTGCAGTTCCTACACCTTCTGCTTCAGTGCCCCTCCTCTCCTAGTTCACCTGCTCCTCCTCCTCCTCTAAGCTCCAGCTCAGGCCATCATTTCCTCCAGGAAGTTTTCTCTGCCTTTCCTACCTCTGCCAGCCTAGAGCCTACCTCTCCCCTAGCCCCACCATCAAATTTGTTAGGGGTTTAAAAATATTTCTAGCACTGCATTTTGTAATAACTTTGTAGTGAACTAACTGGCTCTAATTCATCTTTGTATACTTGGTGCTTATTATAGTCTTTGGAACTGAATATACACTTTTTGAATAAATGGGTGCAGGGGAGAACACAGACTTTGGGTTTTTGTACTATGAATTGGGTAATCGCTATGAAAATTGACTTTGGGACCACACAGACTTGGATTTGAGACTCAGCACCACTTTTTACTACGTGTTTGATTTTTGGCATTTCACCTCATCTCAGTTTCCATGACTATAAAATGGGCAGGCGGGGGCACCTGGGTGGCTCAGTCAGTTAAGCATCTGCCTTTGGCTCAGGTCATGATCCCAGTGTCCTGTTTCTCCCTCTCCCTCTGCTGCTTCTCCTGCTCTCTCTCACTCTCAAGTAAATAAATAAACTCTTTAAAAAAAAATACATTAAAATGGGCAGACAAAGCAATGTAGTGATAGTGTGTGGGGTACATGAAATAAGGCAACAGGAGTGATTCAGCATAGAGGTGGCCACAGATAAGATCTTCACGTACGATAACTATTTGTATTGCTTTCTTGTTGCATTGCTGTCGTGGATACTAACTCTCTCTCATTTTCCTAAGTATCCTTGAGCATTAGGAACTCTTTAATCTGTCTTCCTGAAGTATCTTTTCTGACCGGTGCCTAGTAAACTCCTATTCTTCTGTCCAAGTTCATCTTAAGTTTTACCCCCTCCAGGAATTCATTCTAGACTCTTTGAGTATGGGTTTGCTGTCTTCACTCTGAGTTAACACTACATAATATGCAACGCTATGTCATTGCATTTAACACGTAGTGGTAGGTCACATTTACCTTTTCTGTGCCCCACTACACGGAGAGCTTATTTCAATACAATTATGTGTAATTCATTCACGAATCTGTAACACCAGCCATATTTGGCATGTAGCAGGACCAAAGGATGATATTTGTGGAGTAAACTGATGAAAAGATACATGAATTCCTAAAACTGTAAGCTTCTAGATTTTTTCAAAAGCAGAGAAGTGACTACTCTTTATTTTCCTACTTCATAAAAAATAAAACTTTAGATTTTGTATTAGTGTCCTCTTAAGAGTCCTTATTCTTTCTTAAGGGTGTGGAAAACAGTTTTGTCTCACTACAGTTTTCCTCTTTTAAAATTCTGGACATAATTTATAAATAAAACGTCAGAATTTGCTTTCTCATTTGTAATCTCCCTACACACCACCACCACTTACCTTATCACTCCTCTAAATGTGTTTACTTTCAGGGACCGAGTTGGAGGAGCCAGCAGAAGGTGGTGAGAGAAACACTGCTGTGAGTCGGGAACCCGGTGCTGGTCCTCATCAAGTTCCCAACGATCTATTGCTTTTCGTAAGTGTGGTTAGGTAGGTAGGTTGATAAGTATGTCTGTATGGTGTGAACAAAAATCCAAGGTGTGAGTATACCATACACATCATAAAGAGCAGAGCTTCTAGAACATGAGAGCATTCTAGAAGTCCTCTAGTCAAGAAGTCTATGCTTCCATCATGACTGTGCTCAAGACTGTGGGAGAGAGGCCAGGGATCCAAAGGTGGGGGGAAAATGCTCAGAGAACTGCTTTATTTCTCTGTGCCCTGTCTCCCTGGCTGGGTGCCTGTACGAGAACTGTGGGGTGGGGAAAACATGAGTGAGCATTGCTTGTGGCAGTAGAGAGGTAATGTGTTGTATAGTTAAATATCTACATAGAATTTTGTTTCAACTGTCTCATCTTATAGAGGCCCAGACAGTCTGAGTGACTTGTCTGAGATTGTGTGGCTATCAAGTGGCGGGAGTAGATGTCCCAGGCCAATCTCAAGATTTCATGGCTCTGGCATATATTTTCTGATTATGTAAGCTCCGTAGCACCATTTCAATACCCCCTTCTAATTCACTTGATAATTTATTCTAGCTTCTTATTTTTGAGCTACCCCATTGACTATTGCCTTTCAATGCCATTACTGTTTTATAAAAAATTGCATATTTTAAATTTTATTTATTCCAGTTGCTAAAATTCTATAATAAAGAAACAAATAACAAAAATGGAAAGCCCCCTCCCAATCCCACTCCCAATTTCTACCAACTTTTGACACTAGTGTGTCTGTTCTGAGTCTTTCTCCATGCAGTTATTTATGTATGTGCAAATACATGTGGATACAGATATAGCAATAAAATATAAAAGGAAATATATATGCATATGTTTCATATTGATTCCTGCTTTTCATAGAAAATTCTCTGCCTCACTTGATCCATCCCTTGCCAAAGTTGGTGTTATCATATGCCTACTATGTTCTAACCACTGTTTAGGATAAGGTAACATCCAATATTAAAAATAAAACATCAAGGGGCACCTGGGTGGCACAGCGGTTAAGTGTCTGCCTTCGGCTCAGGGCGTGATCCCGGCGTTATGGGATCGAGCCCCACATCAGGCTCCTCTGCCATTGAGCCTGCTTCTTCCTCTCCCACTCCCCCTGCTTGTGTTCCCTCTCTCACTGGCTGTCTCTCTCTCTGTCGAATAAATTAATAAAAATCTTTAAAAAAAAATCAAAAACTAAAAAACACTGCATATTTATAGTTTCAGTAATGTTTGCATGACACCAAAATTTCTGCACATGTTTTAAAACAGAAACAAACAAGCATCACAACCTTTATTAATATCTTTGTTATCTTTAGCTCTGGTAACTGAATTCTGGATCCATGTGTGTGTCTTTTTTAAAATTATAGTTTCCAAGTGGCATGTGATATAAATTAACATTTCATGACTTTGCCAGGAAAGGATTAATTCACTTATTGTGGGAGGGTACTGATTATGAGCCAATATTCCTACTTTTTATCCCTTTTGATGGAGCAAATACATTCTTTCAAAATTTACTGTTTTGAAAGATAATATACCCAGTATACTGAAGAAGATAGTAAGGGTATGAATCACCTCCAGCAAGGTACAGGGTTGGTTAATGTTTCACATTTTCACCTCCCCTGCCACTGGAAATCACAACACTTGACACTGGGTCACAAAATTATTAAACCTTAAAGTAGTAACACTTCCTTCTCCATGTGAGACCTCACTTCTCCTTGACACTTTATTCCTAAAGTCCCTCTAGGCTCCTAGCCTTTTCTCTCTGCTTTTAACCCCCGTAACTAATTAAATCTGGACAAGTCTTCGGTGAAAATAGTTTTCCTTCAAAGTTATTCATTCAAAGTTCCCCTTAAGGCATTCTTTGTCACTTTAGCCTAGCCTGCCATCTTTACACGAAGTTGAAAGAGGTAAGCTATTTTTATAAAATAAAAACTCTTTCAAGACCTAAGTCTACCTTGATGTTTCAGATAAGGACTAGATGCTGAAATATGACAAATGCTTCAACATTGTTAGAAGTTTACAAGTAAACAAAAAGTTCCAAAAACTCTGGTTTCATTTAAAGACAGTTAAACTTTAAAGGAAAATGTATTACTATATTTGGACATAATTTTTCGGGGATCTACAACTAAATTCTTCAACAAAAAATGGAAAAGGATTAACCAACCAGTACAGTTGAACCTATTCCCAATAAAATTTATTTTGGGAATCATATTGGACCTCAGAATTAAGTGGCATTGTTAATATTGTCATGTATTTAGAAGAAAACAAAAGTGAAGATGAAAGGAAATAAGGAGGTAAGACTGGAAATACAGCACTGCTAAGGTATTTTCTCTGTTAAGATCAAATTAAAACTTGCCACAGTGTCAATTACTTTAAACCTACTTTTACATTTCACAAATAAACAGAAAATATTACTTTTCTTTGTTTAAAATGTAAAGATCAGACACATACCCTTTGTTGTTGATCCAGGGTACTCAGCTCTAGGACAAAAGACTGAATGAGATTTAATGATGGGCTCCACCATCACTTGCTTAAAGCCAGAGACTGTGTGTAAGAAGATGTGAAGTTTTCTTATGACACCATTTAAAAAAAATTATTTAATGATATCTCATTGCCATCTCACTTTTTAGCTACCCTATGGGCACAACTTTTATAATAAGCTACTTATATTTTTCATAGACGGAAACTTGGGTTTTGAAAGTTTGAGTGTGTTTCCCAAGACTGTCCATCCAATGAATGGAATTGCTGGGAAAGGAATCCAGGTACTCCTGGTCGGGTAAGCCTGAGTGATGCTGCCTCCCATAATGTGAAAACTCTGATTTATCAAATCACTGTCCATGATTCTCTTACGGTATTATTGTTAGGGACAACATTAAAACAACTATAAAAATAACAAATACAAAGCAGTTATAAAGGCCAGGTGCCCCCCTACGTACTCAAAATTTATCCCCTCACGTAGGTCTTACAACACTATGGGTGACACTGTTATCTCCATTACTACACAGATGAAAAAGCAGGGGCACAAAGAAGCCAACTAGCTTGTCCAAGGTCCACCCAACCCCCAAGCAGCAGTAATTTCCTTTGACGAACATTCAACACACACACTTAGAGAATCATCTGATGAGGAATCAGCTCTGCGGATCTTCTCAAGGAGGCACCAACTCCTATTTATGAGTTACCGGTCAAAATGGGAAATACATAAATGCCACCTTTTTAATATAATTTTATACGTGCTCTATCTGCTAGTCTCCAGAAGTCACAATGATATGTTCTTACTGCTCTTTTATTTGGTTTACTTTCTAATTTATTCAACCAACATATTCATAATAACTGCTTTAAATCACCTAGAAAAGCTATGGTCTACATTAAAGGAAACAGACTTAGCAAATCATTGTCCACAATAGGGAGAGGAATAATAAAACACAATAGGCACAGAATATATGTAAGCAATTTGAAAACTGTTAACTGCTACACGGAGTGAGGTATTAGCACTGTTAAAATTATCGTCAAATAAGTAGTAACAAGCCAAGACAATCTGTAAAAAGATGTAAGGAAAATACTTGAAGATCTGTAGTGCAACTCGCTGCAAAATAAAACAAGTCCTAGGTGTTATTCTTGAGCCAGAAATATCGTAAGTTGCACTTTCTCCGCCTCTAAAGTGCTTCTTCAGAATATCTATAATATAAATAATGATTAGGAACTAATGGAGACTGAGGCAGAGGAGGGTGATTTGTGGAAAGGTGGGATACAGCTGAGGGACACTGCGAACGCAGCTCTGGCCTCCTTTGTTTCAGGAGGTGGATTTCTTTGAACAGGATCCATCTTCCCTTCTCCGAGGCCTCTGTTTTATCAAACCTCCAAAAAAGAAATAAGAGTTGACAATCTTTACAAATATAAAGGAGGCAAACGATTTGTGGAAAGGAAGAATCACAAGGTTTCCTCATGTTAAAGAGGTGTTTTATCAGAAATGCACTCATGCCTGGAAAATCTAGGTCTTTGAGCACATGTGGTTATTTTCAGAAAGGCATACCCTCTCCGTCTTCCACTTCAGTAAACTCAGGGAGTGAAAAACCATCCTGTGAATGCAGCTAGTTCATTGACATCAGCAGCATATCATTTTCCCAAAGTTTGAGAGAGCAATGGATTGATTTCAGGGTTCACAGTGGGGCAGGGCAAGACAGCACGGCTCACATAGCTTTCGGAAACAATATAAATTCATAGAGCTATTTCAAGGTTTCATGAAGATGTGATGAACTACTGGATTGGGTTACACGTTTCCTCCTGCAGGGACTATTTTATCCACTCCTCTTAGATAAGTCAGGCTGATTTGTTGTTTTCATGCTCTGTGTTTCTTTAAATCTACTTAAATAAGCAGGTTGATTTCAAGGCAGACCCCTAACTCCCTCTTCCTCTGTAAGGGTTCAACTCAAGTTCTTGTGAAATCATTATCCTTTTCGTACCTGCTAGGCCCACTGCTACAAAAAGTGAACCAAAAAATAAATAAAACTAAACTAACATAAATGTGAGCATCAAAGATATGCTGCTTTGTGCAAATGTGGATGCAGGATCATGCAGTATTTGTGAAAACATCTCCAAGGCAGTGTGGGCTGTGGTCAGATCCAATGCCCGTGATTCTCCAGAACCCACACATGTCCCTCGGGCCAAAGTGCCGCTTCACTCTCACCAAAACCAGAACCACATCTAAAGGAAAGCAAATTAAATCCTTCAAATAGTCAGGAGAACAGAGGAACGAGGAAGCTATCTGAACTTGATTGTTTCTGTTGAGATCACTGCTGGTACTTCAGGGAAAACTTCCACGTGCCTGACCTGTCAGGAAAATCAAGCTACCTTTTTCATAAATTGGGAAATCAAGTTGAATCCCACTGAAACAGACTTAAAAAAAATATTCTCATGACTCTTATTTTCAGTTTACCCATTCACTGCTTCCAGGTCTTCAGTATTCTCAGAGTACCATGCTACGGGGCTGAAAAAAGTCCTTACTACTGATTCCCTGCTAACCTAATACATTACAGGAAAGACTGCATAAGTGGGACATAATGTGCAGAACATACTGGACTCAGTGCCAGGAGACCCACATTGTCAAGACAGTATCATCTCTAAGCCTTAGTTTCATCACCTGTTAAACGGAGGATAATGTCGTGTACACACATTTTTCTTTGTCCACTATCCACTTCTTGTTTTGTGACCGAAACGTTTCCTACACTCTCAGGCCATATGGTTCAGTTTCCCATTCTCTTCCCCTCCATCCCATCAGAGATTCCAATCCTGGGACCACAATTACTGGTCCAGGGCGAGCACATGACCCAAGGTAGTGCCATCAAAATGGAATCTGGGATTTTACTGTACAGAAGGGAAATGACTGCTGAAAGGACTGTCTGCTAGTATGGCGCTGCTAGTGGCCATCTTGATGGGGGATGGAAAAAGCCACACAGAGAAAGGCAGAACTGAGGGAGATAGAGAGAATGCCCTGAGGTCGTCTTTTGGGTCAGTGGATCTGGATTGAAGTCAGATGGATCTGACTCTGGGATGTCTGTTATGTGAACCACTAAATTCAGTCTTTTCTTTTGACCTTAACCATGTTTAAGTCGGTCTTCTTTCACTTGTCTCCTGAAGATTCTTAACAATTACAGTGTGAAGACTGAGCGGACATACCAATATGAATAACACTTGCAAGAAGTTCTTATGTGTTTAAACACAAAAGCTAAAATTCTTGGCTTTACAAAATATGTTTCACTTTTATTTGATTAAATGAAGAAGCCTTAAAACAAGTTTCCTAGGCCATGGGCACTTTGCCACAGTTTGGCAACATGAAAAATAAGAAAATACAAATAGTTCTGTAGGAGTTCAGAGGCAAGCAGGGACATAAATGTGTTAAATAATAACAGGCTACTGTAAAAAAAAAAAAAAGTAAAAACTGGGGACGATATAAAATGCAGAGCTACCACGTCACACCACGCTAGGGGGCGCCATTCACACCACAGCTTATGTAAATGCCATCCCCTGGAGTAATACACAGAAACCCCAGCTCCACTGGGCCAGCCAAACATTTGCACCAATAGAGATTTGCAATCTTCATGAAAGTCCCTGGCTGTTGCATTTTTTCACGAACTGATTATTGGCCACGCTGAGTTTTTAAGGAGCGTTTGTGACAGACAGCTGGCACTCCAGGTTTACCAGTACCCAAACCAGAGGCAAATCCCACTGGCCTTCCTGGGCTGTGCTATCATCCGTGAGCCATCAGCCTGCAGAGGCACCACTAATCAAGCATCTGTAAACATAAAATGCTGCGTCTCAGGATTACAAAGGTCTCTGGGCAGGGGGAGATTCATCGAACATCAGATTAATTATGTGGCAAAACAAGTAGAGGTTTCATGACTCAAAGGTCGTTTACAACCACCTACTTTCACACTGTTGCCTCAGTGATAACACTTCATTTTAAGTGGCAAAATCAAACTATAAGTAAATGAATATCTAAATGAATCCAACAGCTGCATGTTTTGATAGTGATTAATAGGCACTGAATAAAAGAGGTTTTGCTTCTCTCTTGTTCTCAGTTACAAAAGACAGAGGGAGAGAGAGAAAAAAATAGTTCTTTGATATAATGCCCCCTCGGAGGCAGTGCCAAGGTAGTTCAGTGTTGAGTTACCACACCACCGCCCCCACCACCAACCACAACAAATCTGGGAGACCTTCGGGAGATGCCGCTTTTCTTTTCTTTTCTGGGGGAAATAGCAGCCCCAGCTCCCCCGGCCACTCTAAGGAAGATCGCCTGATGCCTCAGCCCTGGACTCAAACTCAGAGCTGCCTGCGTCTCCTCCAAAGGACAAGACGGCTTCAGTCTCTGGGCTTGGATTGACTGCTTTGCTTTACTTAGATATTGAACTTCACTCTTCTGGAAGAAGCAGTTGTAATCTGGCATTTGAATCGTGCTGGCCAAACTCTTAATAAGTGCTGGGATGCCAAATCCATCCACATCCACAACCGTATTTATCCACATATAAAGATCTGCCACTGATTTGGCTGCATGTTCAACATCACCCAGCTCCACTGCCACCCCCNCTGCTGCAGTCCTACAGTCTTGTCCCACGATTTGAAACTTTCTGAAGTACCCTCTGGCCTGCGTGTCGCAAAATCCCGAACGTCTGGAGGCTGAAAGGCCAGGCTCTCAGCTGAGCTGGCAAAGAAACAATTGTGCTTACCTGGCTCTTACTCATTTGCTGATGTTCGAGGTGTGGGCACGTCAAGAGTTATATCGCATTCTTGATACAGGGGCATAGTTTAGGTCCAGTATGATTCAGTATATGGTGCAGTGAGGCAATTCCAAGGACGTGTAGCAGGTACTTCATTTCTTAATTCTCTCAGATGATTTTTTTTTCAACTTACAGACACTATGACCGCATTTGCAGCTTTGGTTTAGCTGCTAAAAGGCTCAGAAGCAAACCTGCGGTACCCTGCAAAGACTACGTGACTCCACACGCTGGTTTTACAGAGAAGGCAGTGGAGCCCAGGGACTCGGAGCCCGGGCTCGAAGGCCACGTGGCAGGTTTCGAACAAGGGTTCTGCCCTTTTAGCGCTGTGACTCGGGACGTGTATCTTAGTGCTTTTTCTCCATCTGCAAGCTCTTCCCAACAACTAAGTTTACTGTGGGGAGGAAATGAGTTTCTACATGGAAAGTGTTTACGGCAGTGCCTGGCATTGAGTTTACGCTCAATCACGCCATCACTCTCCTAAGTTCATTATCATCATCGCCTTGATAATGTTCCTGCCCTACCAATCTCCTCAGTGATTTACCTTATTCATTGCAGCTTATGTATTTTTCTAGGCATTGCCAAAGACTTTATCAAGCACAGCACAGTATAAACAAAACAAACAATACGAATAATTTATTCTTCTAATTTTCTAGCAGAAATAGTAGCCCACTTTGCTTTTACAAGCACATCCTCACTGAAAATTTTATTTCATAATACTGTTCAAAGATTTTATTCCATAATGCTACTTCAGATGGCTCAGATCATATTTAAAAGTGTTCTTCTCAACCCTCAAATACATGCCGGAATGTCAAATGATCTTTTTAAAAAGATCAATTTCTAAGATACATAGAGTTAAAACTACACATGCCCTAACTATCAATGCATATGAAAAGTTATTGAGATTAAACCACATAAAAGGCAAGTGAAATAATGAGACCCAGGCTGTCTGGGATGACCGGTCATTTCTAGAGATCTGAGCTCTGCCACTCATTTACAGAGCAGTATCTTCCTTGTTATCCAGGATTTAACTTTTATCCAAGTAACACTTCCCCTGGAATTTCTCCACCCTAAAGAATTGTCTGAGAAGCAGGGTTTTTTTTTTCATTTGAAAAGAAATTCAATTTTTTCCGTGGAATATTGTGGAGAAAAGGTACTACAAACCCATTGTCTGGCCTAATCACAAAACAGACCTGGAATTACCTACTTTCCAAACGAGAAAAGTACAAGTTTATAATTTTTAAGAAATGAAGTCAAGGTAAGCATTGTTTTATATTAAGAAAATATATGTGATGTTGAAAACATTAATCAACTTTCAAATTACATCTGACCCAAAATTTATTACAAGAGATGAGTCACTATTTCCTTTTATCTTAAGCCTCTTGAGGAATCTCAATTATCCGAGTGTCCAACAATAACAAAGACTACCTAATTAAAACCCCAGTTTTTTATCCTGGATTCTTTTAAGTCTCGTAAAATTGCTCCACAGTCTAAAATCTCCCATTTAAATAAAAAATCAAATACTGAACTAGTCACACAATTCATTGTAAAATGTAACAAGAAGCTAATACTGGTATGAACTTTGTTAATATAAAATGCTAGCTGGAAACCTAATTGTAAAGTAATCTGCAAAGGAGTTCCATATTAAAACCCTCCATGATCATCTGATGAAGTCCAGTCAAACCTGTGTACTTTTTAATTATTAAACTTATCTCTGTCACATTAAACAGCAGGGCTGAGCACTGAGGTTGCTGTTTGAAAATAACAGTAACTTCTCTGTGTGTGGCAGTTTATGCCAAAACATTTCTATTTGTGCACAAGTATAATCTGCAATAACACCAGGTCTATAAGCAGCTGAAGAAAGCAGAGAAATGTGACAAGACTTCAAAGGAATTTAGGAAGTTACATTCATATTAATGTCTTGCATTTGACTAGTCATTTAAAGTTCAGAAAACCTTTCACAAACTTACCTCAACTATCTTCACTGAGACCTTGTAGATCAAGCAGGGAAGGGTTTATCAATCCCTGTTTTACATACGATAATACCGAGGCTCATAAAGCCAAATGACATATCCCCAAATTGTACCTTTGACCAATGGGAAGTCAGAACGAGAAACCAGGTCTTCTCACTTCTTTTCCTGTCCTTTTTTAACACTGTGACTTGTGCCACTTTATTTGAATTTAGATGTTAGATTTTTTAAACTTTCTACATATTAAATACCTATATTTATCCTCTAAATTTTTATCTCCACACCTCACAAACCTTACTGGGTTCCTCCTGGACTATATGAGGATTAATTATGTTTTCCTGATTATATCCAGACGTTTGAACATAATTATTTACTATACTAATTTATCTTTCTTTGTTCTGATGTTTAAACTTTTCACATAGGTTAATTTGGGTGATTCATGTAGATTTTAGTTGTTTCAGGAAAATGGATTACATGGCCTACCATACGTAGCCCATAGTAGGTGTTTAAGAAATTCTTTTTGGGGGCGCCTGGGTGGCACAGCGGTTAAGCGTCTGCCTTCGGCTCAGGGCATGATCCCGGCGTTATGGGATCGAGCCCCACATCAGGCTCCTCCGCTACGAGCCTGCTTCTTCCTCTCCCACTCCCCCCTGCTTGTATTCCCTCTCTCACTGGCTGTCTCTATCTCTGTCGAATAAATAAATAAAATCTTTAAAAAAAAAAAAAGAAATTCTTTTTGAGTTGACCAGCTTCTGCTTAAGGAAAACTTTATAGATTGTGTTAGCAATGGAATACAAATAGTATATTCAGAAAATTATTTTACATTATCATCTCTAGAAATGGCTGAAAAATTCATTCTGATGAAAGACAGATATGGTGCAGTGAATAGATGCTTTCACAGAAACATTAGAGCCCATGAAAATAACCCAGACAGCCTAAATCAGCCTCTGGTGTGCTGACAGCCTGTTCAGCATTGTATATGAATACCCCTTTCATGATTCAAAAACATTTTGACGTCTAAAATAACATTAAATCTAGTTACCTGTGATGTATGAAATTATAATATATCATAACTGAGTAGTTCAATTGAACACTGAGGTATTTGGAAAAGCAAATTCAATAAGATAATAAGTCTATGTTTTTCTCCCTATACCCATGGAATCTAAGTAAAACAACTTGTATTTTTATAGTATCTTTTTTTAACTGTCAATTTCAAAACTTCACAAATTATAGACTTACTACTATATTTCAGGTCACTTTATGGCATTGGTAAGAGTTATGAATTGACTTAAAATACAAATACATGAAATTAAAAAAAAACAGAAACAAAACAGGTAAAAATATTTCATAGAGCAATCCGTTGAAAGCAGGCCAGCTCTGACGACTGCTAATGTTTATTTATGATGCACTTCATTAAACCCTTTGACTTTTCCAAGGGCCACCTGTAAACCAGTTATGATTTGTAGGTCTTAGGAATGTGTTCAGTTCTTAGCCATTATTCTCCAAACCAGGTGTTTGAGACAAGTCCAAAGCCCAGATAAGTGAAAGGTCCTAAGCAAGAACAACCCAACACAAATATAATGAAAACCACATAGAAATTTAAAATCTTCTTTTTACTTTACAAAAAGTAAAAAGAAACAAATGGGATTGATTTAAATAATATATTTTATTCAACCCAATATATTAAAAATATTGTCACTGTGACATATATTCAACATAAAAACTTACTGATATTTCACTTTTTTTTGTACTAAGCCTATGAAATCCAATGTATATTTTATTTATAATTTAGCAATCTCAACCTGATAGTTAAATTTTCACTGGAATTACATGATTTGAATTTGGTTTTTATAAAATGTATAGTTCAATAGCTATGGGTAGAATCAAGCGTCCAAAACACTCCAAACGTACTTAAATATTTTCTAATAACTGACTCCAGTATCAGTTTTAATTTTAAATTAATGAAAATTCAATATAATGAAGAGTTCAATTCCTCAGTCATACTAGCAATATTTTAAGTCTTTGATCATTCAACATAGCTGGAGTTAATTAAAAAACACAAATCTAAACAAATTAAACAAAACAAAGTTTCAACAGAAGCAGTAGGTATAAGAGGAAATGAGGACGGTATTCTAGAGGAAGAAAACAAGCAGAAGGGTAAGTGTGGATAAAGCTGTTTTTGTAAGCCTAATTTTAAAAAAAACTGTTTCCAAGATTATTGTCATTTTGTTGGTTTCCAGAATAGTCTTGACATTTATTTGCTGGCTACAAGATGAGACGGGATACCGTTTCAAGGTTAGCATGGAGCTAATGAGCATCTATTTCAAATCCTTTCTACCAGTAAGAAAAGATTAGTCTAGAGTTGAACTATCCAATGCATTGGCCACTAGCTATATATGGCTACTAGGCACTTAAAACATGGCTAGACGTGGTGTAAGTATAAAATCCACATTGGATTTTAATGACTTAGCACAAATAAAGGTAAAATGTCTTATTAAAATGTTTTAAGACTGAATACATGTCACAATGATTCTATTTTGGATGTATTAGTTTATAGAATTATCAAAGTGAATTTTACTTGTTTCTTTTTATTTTTCAAAAAAATTTTATTTACTTATTTATTTGAGACAGAGAGAGAGCACACACATGCACAGGAGAGTGGGGGTAGGGGCCAAGGGAGAGGGAGACAAGTAGACTCCCAGATGAGCAGGGAGTCTGACACGGGGCTCCATCCCTGGACCCTGAGACCATGACCTGAGCTGAAGGCAGACGCTCAACCGACTGAGCCATCCAGGCGCCCCTCTTTTAATTTTTTTAATAGAGCTACTAGAAATTTAAAATTTCATATGTGGTCACATTATTTGTTTATTGGACAACACTGTCTAGAAAGAGGGTGTGCATTTGCTTGGAGCTCAGAGTTGACAGCTGAGGCGCTGAGGCTCCCTTGTTTGGTTTTTGGGTTACTCTGAGCATGAGATTTCTGATTATCAGGGTTCGTCTTTACCAGTATGCTGCCAAGAAAAAGCTGCATATTCTTGGCCACAGTGGGGCTTATGACCTGGTTTCCTGTCTCTGGCTTTTGCAAGCAAAGTTAGGCTGGACTCCAGTGCCTCCATGAAAAGGAGTTCTCATTTTCAGCTAATTGCTGTTTTGTTCTGTTAACCTTCTTTTGCTCACTTATGTTTGGCAGCTTGATTTGTGCTTTTCATTCTTCAGGAGTTGCAAAAGTAGCAAACTACACCACCCATTGTGGATGACTGCATGCAATTACTGCACGCAGTTTTACATTTTTATCACAGTAGGACAAAGGCATTATAAGAAAAGCACTACATGAATAATTGTATGAATAAAATAATCACCAGGTTGTTCAAAAGAGTATGTAATTCAAAAGAACGTGCAGTTCAAAGTGGGCATTCATTTTATTAATAGGCAGGTGGACTGAGGAAGGAAAGCAATAGTTTTATTTGTCTCAGTCGTTACATTGTCTCTCTGGTTATCACATACGCGGCAGGGCCCTGAGGTTGTCAAGGAAGTTGAAAAAGTGTTGGACTTCTGCTGCCGCCTGTGCCGGCTGCTACACTCTTGGGGGCAAGAAGGACAGAAAAATAGCCTCCATGGTGTTACACCAAGAGATGCTAAGGGATTACTTGGGCCTGTGTTACTTTGGTTGTACACATACTACAGGGGACTGGAAACTTCAGTTTGGAGAACCTGTAACGTGGCATTATCACGTCAGGTGTCTCAGGACCTTCCTGGTATAAGGAACTCAGCCATATCCGGCCTCAGCACTTCGTCTTAGCACATGGTGCTGTCACCAATGCCCCAGTGCAAAGGGACACTAAGGGTGCTTGCTCTTTCTGCTGACGTGGTGACGTCACATCTGATGTCCACTCTCCTTCGTGACTTTTCCTGACACCTTCGCTGATAGAGAAAGGCTGCTTTTACACCGCAAACTCCCTGTGTTTGGCCCTTGAAAAACATTTTGCCCGTAGCTCTAGGGTTCTAACACAACACACTTCTGCATGGCTCACAGAAGGACGAGCAGACTTCTATGCTGCCTTGGAACACTGTAGTAATGTAACATGCCTCTAAGGGTCCCCCGAAGAGAGCCCTTAGAATACAAAACTGTCAAACCTTGTTAAAACACACCATTTAATAACACCATTTACAAGCACAGACTTTCAACAGGAAACATAAAGGGACTGAGTTATAAAGAATGATTGCCTACTAGGGGTCCATCAAGTAAAGCACTTCCTTTTAAAGGGTTAATAAGGTTGCTTATATGACTGAAAATGGAAAAAATAGCTAATATAATTCACCTTTTAAATGATCACCTTGCCGATAGACTGAGAAGTGAAATGGCAGTTTAGGTAAACACTGACTTAGCACCCCATGCGGGTATCAATGTGTATTTCAAATGCATATAACAACACGTTCTCTAGTTTTAAGAAATAATTCCTTTTCTAATTACTAATTCCAGTGAATTTCTAGAAGAGTCAAGCTAGGATATTAATTACATAGTATCTGCCTTTTTCTCTCAGAATTATTTACCTGAAATCTCAATTATAAATGGAAGAGACATACTCTTGGGAACAGAATGCCAAAGGCACAGGATTTTGATAGACTTGTTTTTCTAATAAAAATTTAACAAGTGTTGGTAGAGGTGGACGGGAAAAGAAGGAATACACTCAGAGGACTGACTATGCTTGACATTCGTCAATTAATTTATGGCTTCAATAAGATAGAAGTGACATCATTACACATTTGACATTAATTCCTAATTCTTTGTTGTTACGGCCAATATCTACTACCTTTCATTCATTTAGTCATCACTCCTTTCTCCGAAATTTCCGAGACTCTGAATTAAATAATATTACATTTGTTGAGAGCCACTGTGTTCAGGGACCGTACTTGGCACTTAACCAACATGGCCTACTTAATGCTTATAATGATCAGCTCAAGTATAAGCTTGATGGATAGATGAGGAAACCAAGAGTAAGTGAGGGCAGGTTCCCTAAGGTCAAGTGACTTGTACCTGGCTCTACAGAAAACTGAATGCTATTCTGCCTGACAACAGAGCCTGAGGTTTTCCTTTAAGCTACACTGCTACCATGAAAGGAGTTATGCAATGATAAATATGAAATTTTAGAGATATGTTACTATTCATTACCAATGGAAGGAGTATTAATCCAGGAATTCTGCCTGCGGAAGTCCTCACAATGGCTTTTGGGTGATAGAAGATAATGGGAAATCTCTCCGGTGATAGACAAAATTCTATTTCTCAGTCTTCCTTTCCAGAATTTACAAGATGAAGAATCACAGATATGATTCCAAGACGGATATAAGGTTTTAATGTCCTAACTTCTATCACTAAACCTAACATTGGTCATTTCTATCACTCATTTGTACTGAGCTAACAGACAGACTGTCTTTATGTTGGAAAAGATTCACCTGAGTTAAAGTTGGGTGACTTACTGACTAGTGTGACTAGGATTGACTGCTGAGGCTGGATTTTCCAACTTGGTGATATTATGATTTTTTTTAATTACTTGAGATAGCATCTCGATTAAATTTAGGATTGATTTTAGTGAGCTGAAATTTTTAGACTGAATAATGTTTACAGCAACTGTTTATCAATAAACAACTAAGTCTTTAATCTCTAAGTCCTTGGTATTACCTTCGTTTAAATGATGTTCTAAATATAGATGGATAAGGAAAGAACCAATAAAGAAACCACCACACGTTTTCAGTCGTATAGAGCACGGTAGTTTTATATTTTAGTAACATTCAATAAAACAACAAAATTTTTATTCATAACTCACTCTCCAACTGTTAACACTAATTTTAAGCAATTTGCAAATAGGTTATCCTAATTATGCAACAGAACAATCTTTGAATCAGTCAGGCAAGAAATGACATATGGCTGACATTAACTTTGCCATCCCTTCAGTCTTCTGTCTGATAACAAACTGAAACACAATTCAGTGAATAACCTTCTATCTAAATGTTGAATCCTCCAAGTTTATAGCCCTCTAAAGGAAATGCTGTAATTCTTCTAGTAGTTCATAATTCTGTATGTATATGCTTCTATGTATGTATAGATATATATATATATTTCCATTATAAATATGTTATATATGTGTATATATATATTATATTTATATATATTTACTACACTCTCAGGTAACGTGAGAGGGCATTACAAGGGAAAAAGCAAGTTTTATTTAAGATTAAGTTAAAATAAGGGAAAGAATGAACATTTGTAGTTTATCTCTCTGTTTTAGTTATTGATTTGAATGGATCATGGATGAGCTGGAAAACAAGAAATTTAAAAAAAAAAAAAAAAAGCTTCATAATGAAAGAATGTTAAATGCCCAGAACTGCGAGAGGGATCCTAGGTGGAAAACTGAAGATTTCATCTATGTTTGGTAGCATAGTATAGACTGTATATAATAGGCTATCAAGGAAAATTATTGAAAAGGTTGGAAAAGAAATGGTATTTCTTTAATCAAATCAAAGACTTGAAATTTGAATTTACATTTCAATTTTTGTGATTCTTTGATGTTGAACAGTTGACTTCTTTTCCTTTTCTTTCCCCACAGTCTTAATCTCTCCTCTGACTTGAGTTCCACAACTCATAAATCTGTATCTCTAGATCTTTACGGGTCAAGTGCAGTCGCCATCTTGCTAGACAACTTCACATATACATATGCAAGTTGCATTTACAAATTCAACATGTCCAAGGTGGAGAGAAGGGAGGGTGTTAAGAAAGCTGACATTTTTATGCCCCTACCATGAGCGAGGTAATTTATATCCATGCAAGTTTTACCTGAGGACCACCATTCTGATTGTTCTCCTGTATTCCTTAGCTCAAATATAAAAAATTAAGTATAACTTTTCTCTTAAATTAGAATCTTACAAATCAAGTTTAATTCTTCCCTCTGCCTTCTCACAATCACTTCATTTTCAAGTCATATCAGCTGCACGTACCGCTGACATGTTTATAAATTCCATCCTATTTTCCTTTCCCACTAGCTTTTAGTAGGATCCTTACCAGCCTCACCCCAAACCACCTATCTGTTCTTGCTAGAAAAAAACACATTACCTGCATTTGCTTGTTGATTTGTTTCTCTAAAATGCAATCTAATCATATTTCCAAATTTCTCCAAAATCTTTTCATGTTTCTCCTTTATCTCTGGCATTAAAGACAATCATCTTTTATCTGTCTTCAAAGGCCTTTATAATATAGCTCTGGTCTACTTTTCTAGCCTCATCTGACATCTCCCTACCCTACTCTGATCATACAGGACTTCTACTCTTAGCCTTAATCCTTAATTCTTGGTCTCTCAATCTTATCTTTAGTCTTCACTGAACTTACAAGTGCAACCTTCCCTCTCCATCCAGCACTTCCAGTTCCTCTTACACATTTCCCCCCACAATATCTCTCCCTTCCAACATTTACTCATTTCTCTGTTTACTGTTCATTTCTATCTCACTGGAATTCAGGCCCCACTAGAACAGGGATCTTTGTCTGTTTTCCCCACCTATGTATTTATCATTGAAAATGACTAAAACAGTTTCTAAACCTAGTGAGTATTCAATAAATACCTGCTGAATGAAAGAATAAATTCCCTGAAAGACATTGCTCTTTATATCTTTTGTTTTCAAGGCACCCATGTCCCTTGCCTAATTATTCATCTTTCAGCTAGCAAAAATCTCACCTATCTGTAAACTCATAGGTCTAATATTGCCTTCTTTCTGAGGGTTTTCTTGATTCCTTAGGTATATTAATCAATACTCATTCCCTGACTCCATAGCACTTAACCTAGTCTAACTTGAGTAATGATTTGCTATCTCTGCATTAGCAAAATGAGAGCAATGTATCTTGCCATCCATCCTGCCTTGCAAACAGTAGGAGCTTAATACATGTTCAGTAAACTGTTTGAACAAAGCTGTAGATGAGACATAAACTGAGAAAATAAAACACAGGTTTGTCAACTGGAGTTATCATAAGGCTACTATTTTAGTTGGAAAACATCAAAAACAAAGGGAGACGAGGTACAATTTCTTAAACCTATATTGACTCTTCATGCAGAAAGAACTAGGAGAGATTGAATGACCAGCATCAAGCCAGTAACAGGAACTTTGGAGACTTATTACCATCTAATACCTGTACAACAGCTGACATTAATTTTGGATTAATTTTGGATAAAAGGACAAATGCCATCTATATAAGCAAGACTTCTAGAGCATTAAAACAGTCCTCAGTGTTTTGTTTTTTTCCAACTCCCTCTGTCTATCACAGCTTAGCTTAAAGGATCTAACAAAATCACAGCAGAGGAATTTGCTTCAGGCCAGCAGTGAATTCTGTGTGCTTGAAGACACTACATGGTATGTCAAATGTTAATTAGACAATGAAATAAACCAGAGTTGGCATGAGAAAATAGGCAAGCATTGATTTTCTTTTCACTTTTTATTTATTAAAATGCTATAGAGCAACAGATAAACTTTCTTGGCTCGATATTTATAACCAATTTCCTTGTTTTAACAGGGAAATGTGAGTGCCATCAGAGGTGAACTGAAAGCCTGTCTGTTTTCAGCAATGCTTTCGTTAAGCAGCTTCTTCCCGGGTACAGCAGGCTCCTCACTATAACGCCATTTGGTAAGTTTTTTTGCATGGGTTATATCTTGACAGACATAATGTCGTAAAATAACTAGGAACTGTAAAAAATAAGAAAATCCAGACTACTTAAAAAAATATGCAAACACACTGTGCATAAGACAGACTTGTCATTATGCTTCAACATTTGCTGAGTCTATAGTTAAAAGAAAGAAAAACACTTCTTAAGATTTTTTTATGGTGAAATTGAAAGGGATTGGGATTAGACTTGGGAAAAATCAAGTCCTTTGGTTATTCTAAAGAATACGGAAGCTGCAGCATAATCCGTAAATTAAGAGGCATGTGCCTGCATCCACATTGCCTGAGTCCTCTATTTAATGACTGTGTGAATTTCAGATTACTTAACCTCTCTGTTCCTTTCTTTTTCATTTGAGAATTGGGGATAATTTTATTGCCAACTTCAAAGCATTGTTATGTAGGCTAAGTGTGTTAATATGTATAAAGCACTGGGAACGCAGGGGCTATATAGTGTTTGTTAAATAAGATAGTTTTTCATAGAAGGAAGCAAGCTCAAAACCTCACAGCATAGAGCATATAGACACTTAAGAAGCAATAAATCAAATGGGTATTTAATTCAAATTTTCACCCAGCATAACATCTGTTCTCTTCCAAATATGAACATGAAAATGCAATAACCCTTACTAACCTTTCACAATTTATAAACACCATGTTCTGCCTTTCTGGGGAAAGGTTTTCAAGATATGCATCTCTCTGGTTTCCAGATTATAGTGCAACCAGCACCAGAGCCTGGACAATTACCCTGTTTTTAATCAATTACCTCTTCAGTGCAATGCCTCCTGAAACCATTTCCTACAACATGTAACAACCGTATCACATAATTGTGTAAAACCCAAGATACCCATGCCTGTTGCTTAACGCTAATTTCCTTGAGCTTTCTAAGAAGAATTGCTATTGACTACTTTCATTAGAAGACTATTGACCCTCCTCCAGTGGAGCATACTGAGAAGACATTCCCTGAATATGCCTCATATTTTATCCTTGAATATCAAGGTGCAATAGGCATGCTGAAGGATATGGTTTATTTAACCCAAAATTAAAATTTTATAGGCTACATTACCTAAAGTAAATTGCTTAATACATTTAGAAGAACAGCTGCTTTCTAAGTGTTTGGCATCCCATACTTGAGGCCTAAATTAGGTGAACCCCCACAGACAAAAGTGCAGACAGTGGTCTCCGTGATAGTTCAGATGTCGAATCCAGTCCTCCCTCCCCAACCACATACACAACACCAATTTTCAGACAGGAAGGATTTGCTCTATCGGGTACCTTTGATGCCAAAGAGATTTCATAATCTTTCCTCTCCCTTTCTGATTCTACAAAATTGAGAAAGAGTCAAAACTATTCTGCGAGATTAAACAGCCTGATTTTCAATTTCTTCAGCCTTGTTGGGGCACTACTCCGTTTTTTATTTCAAGTATTCATGCTGTATTCAAAAACAGATCTGAGGCACCTGACAATAAAAACAGATATAAAACACGGCACTTAAAATAAAGCTGGAACTAATGTGTGGCTGGTGGTTCGTGAACACCAGGGAGACTTTCTCACTGGGCTTCTAAGCAAAGTATTCAGAAATCATTCTGTGGTGCTCAGAGGATGTAAATATAACACAAGGGTACAGTCTAGATTTCTGTACAGTTGAATGGAAGAGATAGCACCAGACTCTAGGCCCTTGGGAAGCTACAGGACCACATGAGAGGACGGGGTGGGGGGAGGGGGGAAGGTAGCGGGATTCTGCCAGCACTCTTTTCAGCTAAGAGTTACTAAAAGCTGATTTCTGCAAAACTAGATATACCCCAGTTCAACCATCTCCTGCAGCATCCTCTGCGACAAATAAAGGACCAAGATCTTTTGTCTCATACTACCACAATAGCCTCCTCAAAGCTCTCCCTTACTTTGACTCGAAACTGTTAAATATGACCATCCTTCAAACGCCAGAGGAATATCTTAAAAATATAGATGGACACGTGCCACAATACTGGTCACAACCTCCTTTTGGCTTTACCAGGGCCTAGAGTGCCTTATATTTACACGGCCTGACACTAGCTGCCCATCCTTCCTACCATGCTCTCCCTCCTCACTGTGTTCCAGCAACTCAGGCTTTTTGGTGTTCCTCTGAACACCTGCCAATGATCTCTGGCTTCAGGATCATTTGTGCTTCCTGATGGAACCTGATGGGGCATTTCTCCTTCCGCTCTGCTCTCTCAGCTCATCCAGGACCCCTCTCTACTGTCTCTTCTCCCAGAAGTCTGTTGTCTCCATTCTCTGTCTCCTTATTTGCTAGTTCATTTTTCCTTGTGGCCTTTACCTTTACCCAATATTACAGCATATATTGATTTGTTAATATGCTTTTTATTTAATTCCTCCTTCCAACTCTCCTTAAAGTGTTTATTTCACTGCTGCATCCACAGCACTAGCACAGTGACAGGCACATAGTAGGTACCCAACAAATGACTACTGAATAAGTGAATGGACCTCCAGTTTCTAGGAAATAAATGGCTTAGCTGTTAGTCTATGGAATACGGAATGAAAGATGCTGACTGTTTTTACAAATGTGGAAAAGGGGTGGAATACTTCCATTAATTCCTCTTTGGCTATTAAACTATGTTAGGCTTCAAAATAAGAAAGTGAGAGTAAATACATTGTTTCTTCTTGGTTTGTGAAGCAATTCCAAATATAATGAAGATATTTTGATGACAATGTCTAATCAAATCACCATAGATAAGATCTGATCTCTGGATGGTCTCCGATTGTCATCATTTGGTAAATCTGGAATGGGTTTGAGTTAGCCCTTCAATTATATTATAAGCAGGTTTATATCCCAACACAAATCTGGGGAGTGTGCAGTCTAATGTTAAGGTAAGAGAAAGAGAATGTCAGAGCAGCATCCCTCAAGAACTGCTCTGAATGAATTAGGGAAACAATCCAAGAAAACAAAGGAAAATAATATTTCAACACAGACCTTCCCCCAACATTTGCAGGACTCAGGACAAGAGTGCAAATGGGGGCCCACATACTACATGTCTAAATATTTCAAGGTTCTAAATCAAGCTAACAAACTCTTAAATAAAATATTTGTTATCTTCTAATATTGACAAATACACCTTCCAGGGATTTACTATATGGCTAAATTCTATATTATCATTCTTTATGGGCTCTGAGTTCCATATTGAGCGTCATGGGGGCCTGGGAGGAGCAGACACATTCTCCTTCCACCCCCGGATCCCTCAGTTGCCATGAGTAGCCTTTCAGGCACCCAAGTGGCCATCCCCATATGCCTGCAGAGCAGAAGCTCTGTCCACAATCCTTACAAACAGTTGCCCCTTGGCCACCCCTTAGACCTAGGAGTTTATACAGTGACAGCAAGATTTGCCTTTGAGAGGACAGACCCAAGGACATGGTATAAACGTGCCTTAGAATCAAGCAAGAGCCATTTGAGCAGAGAATACTGAAGTCTGGGGTATCCACAGCAAACCTAGACTGGGAGGTGGCTGAGGAGGGGGGAGAAGAGCACAGTGGGGACACTCTAGAATGCAAGGCCCACAATGGCAAGTCTCTGAAGCAGGCTTATGTGTGGTATGGCTTTCTACAAAATAGAACAGAGTCTTTCTACAAAATAGAACAGAAGGAAGTAGAGAAACATGGATCAAACACAGTACATGGGTCATATAAAGTAAATACAAGGGTCAGGAAAAAAATCACATTATTGATTCTCAGGTAGTTAAAAATGTCTTGAGAGCTCAATTATAATAATATAATAGATTGAATTATAATATTAAATATTTAAATCAGCACTCCAGGCATTAAAGAGTAGAATGACATGGAGTGGAGTAACATACACTGAAAATACTTAACAGAGACTGAGAAGTGAACATTTTATCCTATTTGTCTTTCCTTCACCCACCTTGTCTAGTGGTTTGTTGCGTAGCTGACCCTCAATTAACATTTGGGTAAGAAGTGGAGGAACAAATAAAAAATTAAATTAAAAAAATATGAGAGAAGCTCACAGACATAGAAAGTAAATAATCATGATTCTGACTCAACGTAAAAATAAATTAGAATTGGTTATTAAGGACATAATTGAAGAAAATATTTCAAAACGTAGTCAAAATTAATACGCAGAAACCATTATCAAAGCACCTTCTCTTGAGATTATTTAATCTCGGAGAAAAATAAATTTTCTACACTGCTACACAAGGTGAAAAAAACAGCAACAGATAATTTTAAATGAAACCATTTTCAAGAAATGTGTAGATATTCCTCCTGCAAAGAAGAAGAAACAGAATGATAAATAGTAGGAATGCAAAGGTGATTGTTATAAAAGAAAATATGTTAATACAATGGGCTAATCTGAACAACAACCAAAACATCATATAATTAATTTGAGCCAAAAAGACATTTGATAATTTTTAACACTCACTCTTAATAAAACCACCAAAAATAAGATTAGGAGGACAATTTTCTAATAGTAAAGTACCTATTTTACAATGAAAAGCAATGTTCTCAACAGCAAACTCCTTAAGTGAGTCCCTTTAAATCCAGGAACAAAATAAGAGTGCTCAGTTTTAATATTATTTTATATTATATAATTTATAATAATTATTTAATATTTCTTATATGAAAATGTTTAAAATAAAGGTATAAAACATAAACATTAAGCATAAAAGATATTTGATTCATTAAGTCATTTTTATGAATGTCCTTGAGATATATAAATCTTTTTAAAAAATTTTCCTTTGCACACACACACACGTTTTCAGTGAAAATGTTTGCTCTGCGTCTTAGATTGTTGATCATACGGTGATTCATATTTCCTACTCTATGAAACAGGTTATCTGATATTAGAGAATAAAAGGAAATAGATTGTAAATATTGAAATTGTTCCTATGTTCTACAGGAAAAAGTAGATATGCGGGTGTACCAATATTTATGTTGGTTTAAAACAGGGTCAGCTTGAAAACCAGTAATCTATTATATTTTTAGAAGTTTTCTTTTTAAAAAATAAAATAGATTTTCTATATTTTTATTACAATAACTAAGTTATGAGTGTATCATTCTGACACAAATCACAGTCCTTGACATTAGATTAAACGTAACACGAAATAAGTGTGGGCTACCACTCCTTGATTTGCTTTTCCAAATTTTTCCTTTTTCCTTGATTAAGTATTTTCAAGTTACTTCTCAAATAAATTAATGTTATTGTCTATAATACACCATACATCCATTATTTTATTGCTAGAAATTCAAATTTGATCATTTAAGTAAGCATTTTTCTCGAAACTACGGTTGTTTTTTACAAATTAAAGGAAGAGTCAGCATAGCAGAGGGGACGCATGGTGGCCCTGGACAACAGTTTTGGTGGCCTGTCTCTTCTTTGGTATTTTAGGCTAAACCCAGTGAAGTGCTAATATCATTCCCTACTCAGGCCTCAGCTCTGCAAGATTGTTTAACATTACACAGAATTTGTAACAGCAAATCACAATTTGTAATACTCAGGGAACATAATCAGTTGCTTGATTATATTTTGGAATGTAACAGCACCCAGGGAAAAAAGTCAATCAAACAGCTATGACAAAAAGTTAGTAAGAAGGCTTTATTGTGGGGGAAGGCTGTCTTTAATATTCTTATTTTAAAATCACACTTTTCAATTTTCTGCTTTATAATGAACTACAGCCAATTACTCCCCATCAACACTGATAAAATGGCTGTCCAACTGTTCAACATTTGCTCTACTAATTGAATGATCAATTATTCAAATGAATGATTCTCCCCAGCAAGCTCCAGGAAAAGTCTTGGTCGTTGCTCCAGCCCCAGACAGAACACAATGTGGAGCAACAGAGACCAAATCCAGATAGAACTCTGAATTGCTAAGAGAAAATCCCTCTAATTGGGCTAAGATTTATGGCGCTAGAAACTGCTTTGGCATCTCATGGATTCTGATCTTTTCTGAGACTGCTAATCTCACCTTCTCTTAGTCTGTTTTGCTGATTAATTCATTGGCAAGTATCACTATGTTCCTTAAGAACATGCACTTTGTTAGGTAATGGATTTTAATGATCAGTCTAAATGCACTCCTTCCTTGCCAGCAAAGAAAGACTTCTCCTTAAGTTATCTCAGCCCCAAGAGGACCCTGCGGGGAGTGGGGGTCGGGGCAGTGGCAGGGGAATTCTCAGCTGACAGATGGCAGATGTGTTCTGCATTCACGCCCTACATTTAGATGGATTAATAGTAGCTGAAGGTCATTCTGTGGATTTGCTCTTTTAAAGACAAAATAACTTTTAAAAGACTCAGACTGCCTGGGTAAGCAGATACCATCCATAGTGTTCAGAGTGTTCAGAGGATTGCTTCTCAGTAAGTGACGGGCTTTAAAGATACAGACATGCATCCAAGCAAGGAGCGCTCACACCAATGGGAGCAGAACCCTCCCCCACCCACTGCCCAATAATTACTTTCACACACAGAATCACACACTACTTTCACCCATGTCTAAAAGCCTCGTAGGTCACAGAAACACAAGCTTGGGTAGTTTATAGAGTGAGTGGCCCAACTTGCATTGGCAGGTCTCCTTCCTCCCCAAATTAAGAATATGCTGATGGGAATGAAAATTATAGGGTTTTTTCCTCTCAGTTTTATTGAGCTATAATTGACGTACAACACTATATATATTTAAGGCGTACAGCATAATGACTTGGGAGGAAATACAGCTTTTAGAATTCAGATTAGTTTGCAACTGAATCATCTAAAAAGTGTACAGTAAATGCAAAGTATAACCCACTTTCAGAATAGGGGCTAAGAATCAGATTCTCAGTGATATAATCTATTAATGGGAGGAATATCGACTACACTGGGCAGAATTTTAACTCAAATCAGGCTAGATTAAGGTGCTGATAAAAGCCCAGTAACTGTAACTGTTTTTATGATCTCCTAAGGCTACTGTAGGTGATGATCATTTCGGCAGCTAAAAAAGTCCGACTTTTTGCAATGTCCAAACAAACATGGTGTTTGTAAATTCCAGGTAGTAACAGCTTCCTGCGGAGAGCTTAGGCGGGGGCACTGAAATGTGAGCAGTCCGGAGTCAGGACTTTGCCCCAGTGCCTGCCAGTCACTAGCACACCTATAGGTCTCGGACAGACATTTATTCAATGACTGAACGAATGACTCCAGGTAGCTCTGACTACTTGAAGCTTCACTTAATTGTTCTTCCATAGTAAATCTGAGAGCAAGCATGTGATTTTAAAATCTTAATTCAATTCGATTAAAAACGACAACTTGTAAAAGTCTACCTTACTGACTTCCTAGAGATAATAAACATGAAAACTGTGGGTTATTTAAGGTTACTTGGAAATAGGTGACTCACCGACTTTGTATTGTATTTCTAGAGAAAACACTGACTTTTCTTCATAAAACACAGAATGTTCACCTAATATTTCACTAGTATTTTGTTTTAAGACTTAACCCGATTGGCCACGTGATTGTGCTCTTCGTTTAAGAACTTTAAAATCATTACTTGTTTTGAAAGTAGGAATAAATATTCATACCGAGGGCAATTTATTGGTTCTGATACACATCATTTAAAGACTATCGGTGAATAAGGGAAAAAGGATAACTGGGGCAAGGAGTAGAGAGACAATAAAGAAATATAGTCTGATCAATAATAAATAGGATACTAAGAAACACCCCAGAGACTCCATGCCTCCAAGTTCACTTAAGTCTTAACGTACTTTACATTTCAAATCATATCTCACAGAACAAGTGATAGGATTACACTGCTAAATCCATAAGCATTGATTTTTGTCTCAGTCACAGATGCGTGCTGTGCACTATTGGAAAATTTGCTAACATAGATTTGTGCCGTATAGTGACTAGCATGTAGCGAGCCCTATTTCTATAAACTTGCTGAAGTCTTTAATAAGCAATCATCTAAGCTTTAGAAACATCAACAACATTAAATTATGCAGAATCCTCTGAACGTGCTCATGGATCTTTCTCAATTCTATCATTTTTCATTGTTGTGGAGGCCTTCCTATTCCCCAAGTGGAGTATCCTGCTTTCTAAAAATCACAGCACACATGTGTGAGCTTTCAAAGTGTTTTTAGGAAATATCCCCAGTGGACTCTGGAGAGCTTGCCTTCCGGTCAGAGAAAGAAGAAGCGCTCAAATGGGCTATTATTTTCGCTGATAGGTTGACCCCATTCCTTGTGGAATTTTGGATTTAGTTTCACATGATTTAGTTTCACATGGTGGTAGATCAGTGCTCAGCAGCCGTCAGAATAACAACCACTTGGCACTTGTGAGGCAGGGTAAGGAATCTTGGGAGAGGACAGGCCCAAGATAAGGAGGTGACAAGATGGCGGTGCTGCCTCATGCCTTTGTAGGTTCTGTCAACTACTCCTGGGGAAGGGCTGTTCGAGACTGGGCTAGGAAATGGATAAGAGCCACAAATAGTCCCTGGAAGACTTGTGGCTTGATGACATAAAGATGCTAGGTATTAGTATAGCATTTGTTGCTTTTATCACTTTGCTCATTCTCCATTAGAAAGCCTTCCGAAACATCCCCTTTAAAGCTTCTGTTTGAAATTTTTCTTCATTCTTTATTTTCATGCCCTCTACATTGACTTAACTTTCTTTGATGGAAAGTAATCATATTTGGTCCACTGTCTCATGCTCCAATTTTTGTCTTAGCTACATTCTCCTATCTAGTTTCTTTCCATGTACTTTAAAGGTACCTTTAAAAATATTTTGATTTTAATGTTTAAAATAATATAGAACATTGAAATTTATTTGAAATAAAAATCAAGGTTATTAATTTGCACTTTACGTCTCATTAACATGGTTAAATTTGGATGGAAAGTAAATAACACAGTATAAAGAACACAACATCACTAGTATAATTGTAAATACAAAGTGCTGTTTTTCCTGATGTCTAAGACTTCTGTATTTCTTATGTGACCATCTTTAACATAACTTTTTAAAATTAATCATTGATCTAAAAAATAAAACCTTGCAAACCAAATCTCCAGATTTGTTGTGATGTTATTTTTCTCACCTTTTCTTCTATGGTGACAAACAACCCCCTTTTGTGAATATCCCAGAGTAAAACCACACTGTATTCAGAATTCATTAAATGATCATCTCTAATTTCTATGATTAAGCATTTAGCTTCAGATTTTGCATGTAGCTAATAGCACTGAGCCCACTTTAATTAACTTAACCTCATTAAGGAAAGGCGCTCTCTCCTGGGGACCACGTGACAAGTAAAATGTGAAAGTTCATATTTTGTTCAATTTTACCATAGCGATTTAAAACCTTCACTGTAATGAACATTTGTTAAGTATGCAACGTGTACTAAAGAGGATTTTTATTCCGTATACAAGAAAAGGAAACAAGATATGTAGCATTTAAATATTTTTAAATTCTAATCCCTAACATTATTACTGTTTATAAAGAGATTCTTCATGAGCTTTTTATTTTAGAGTCATGCATTTTTGAAAACAGCTACTGCACTTTCATCACACCACAGGGAATGACGTGAATTTCTTACGGGCACAGAATGAGATGCACGCTTTGCTTCGGACTAAGAACCCTCATCGTTATTGAGCAACCGCATTGACTCTATGAGAGCCGCTCTGAAGATCTGCATCATGGAGCTGGGTGTGCTGATTGTATATTTCTGTGAAATTATTCATGAAGGTTCTTGAAGTTCACAGCAGATTTGCTGTGAAAAGAAAGTATGTGTCTGTGTGTGGGTGCCATGGCACCGAAAGAAAATGGAAATTGAAGGAGTGTAAAAGAACTATCCCTATTCTTCTATCTTCTTAATTTATGTTTCAAATAAACATGTCTTCCCTGGCTTTCCCCAAAAGGAAAACACCACCAGCGTATATGCCCATCTATGAGACAGTAACTCTGAGTAGTGTTAACTTTAACAAAAATTATTAAAATTTGAATATGTCTAAAGTTTAGATATTAGAATGTCAAATTAAATTATACAACTTAATTATTTGATACGTTACTTCTAAAGGTTAAGTATTTTTTTTAAAAGATTTTATTTATTTATTCGACAGAGATAGAGACAGCCAGTGAGAGAAGGAACACAAGCAGGGAGAGTGGGAAAGGAAGAAGCAGGCTCCTAGAGGAAGAGCCTGATGTGGGGCTCGATCCCAGATCACCGGGATCACGCCCTGAGCCGAAGGCAGATGCTTAACCGCTGTGCCACCCAGGTGTCCCTAAAGTTTAAGTATTTTATCAATAATGGGGATTTGGAAATATTGTATAAAATATTGCATATAGCCCTACCAATGACCTAACTGACAACCTGAGTGACTGGACATTAAAAAACCCTGTTAAGAATTGGATGAAAATTATAGATTGCCAAGGCTACTAAGATATTCAGACAATGGGGCCTTCTCCTGCTGCGCCGTATCAATTTCACAGTGACCGGCTGCTGACCACAGTGCTGGAATGTAGGTAAGAGTATACGTGTATGAGGGTCAGCTGGTCAGTAGCAGCTGCTACTAGAAGAAAAGAACAAAGCTCAATTCAAAAGGCACAGGTGACCCATCCCCTAAGTTGGGTAAGTACATAGTATAGAGTCCCCAGGTGGAGTAATCTCCTTTTTGCCTGTGTCCCCTTTTGGCAAGGGGATAAATAGCCTTGCCATCATTTGATTCTAAATTGATTCTCCTACTTAGCCACTGCTTTATCAATGCTTGGCTGAATGTGAAGCTAGAAGTGAGCGACTTCCTCAGGGTGCACTGCTTTTGATGTGTTAGCTGTCAAATGCTCCATTGTCCAAATTACACCGCTACTGTAGATTTCCTGCTAAGAAACAATTTACTGTAGCACGGGGCTATCAGTCTTGTGGGCTGTGTTAGTTTTGGGGGACCAAAATCTGATTAACTTACTGCAGATACACAGCAGCTCTCACTGTTGCTTTCCCCAAAGTTCCATTTACTGTATTCTTAGCAGGATATGATAACAGAGGCCCTGTACGGAAGCATTGCTAGGACAAACAGTAAGCAATGCTGTCAAAGCTGCGTGCAGTATCAAAGCCGAGGATAAGCATGAAAATAACAAATAAAAAAGGAGAAGACGATGAAGAAAAAGAAGCTAAATCATCAGTATGTTCTCATATTTTTCTTCTTCCAGAAAAGAAGAAAATGTAAATGTCTGAGATTATATTATCTAGCATAATACAATATAGTGGAAGTATATATATATATATATATAACAGTATATTAAAAGTAACTTGTATATAATCTATATATAAATATAACTTTTAGCCAGACACCTTTTCAAAACTGATAAACAGTTCTAAAGGGATAAACACTCTGAATGCTATGTGCATGGATTTTCTTTATTGTTGTTGTAAAATACATAAAAAGGATGGGATGTTACAAAAAAAATATCTCCTTTGGTGATTTAATGTTTTCTTCTTTTAAAAAACCTATTCCCATAATAGTCATCCTCAAGATTTCTTTTTTTTTTTTTAAAGATTTTATTATTTATTTGACAGAGATAGAGACAGCCAGCGAGAGAGGGAACACAAGCAGGGGGAGTGGGAGAGGAAGAAGCAGGCTCCCAGCAGTGGAGCCCAATGTGGGACTCGATCCTAGAACGCCGGGATCACGCCCTGAGCCGAAGGCAGACGCTTAACGACTGCGCTACCCAGGCACCCCATCCTCAAGATTTCTGCTTGGGAATGTTAAGACTCAATTATCTCTTTACTTAGTCAACACAACAACTTAATGATGAGTCTGTTTACCTTTGCTACCAGCTTATTTCTATAAATACCAAACAACAGCACACCAAGGATATTTCTGTGATGAACAAAATGCCAAGGCTCTTTACTCCTTATTCAAAAGGAGGGAGTTGAATACTAGACTTAATTTAATCATCACATTCAAGAGAGGACCAAACATCAGTTCTAATATTGCATTTGTGATAATATTGACATCCATATTTGCTAACTTAATTGAAGCACGGCAACTAGCTTTAATATAAACTTCCCAAGTTTTAATAAGCTGAGACACGGACATTCTCATTACACTGGCAAATAAGGGCACATGTCACCTTTTCATCTTCTTAAGAAGACCCACTCACTTCTTCCCATCAGGATACTCAGATTTGTCTCTGCCATCTTTCATTCAACAAAGAGGACTAGGTTCTTTCAAAACATGATTCTACTTTAGTACACCAACCACTTTTATAAATAGCATTCACCGATCTACTTCATAAGGGGTCATTTATTAAATTAGTAGCAGAGTGTGAAAAAATGATTTACTCTAAAAGAAAGTAACTAGAACAGTCCGTTTCAAATCCAAATATTTTATTATACTTAAATATCACTAATTATATAGATCTATATATATAACATATATATGCATGTGTGGAAATATGTATAGTTGAAATCTATGCATTTTTCAACAGGTTTTATATGAAAGGTTGTCAGTGGTGGGGCTAGGACGGGAAGAGAACTGACTGTTGTCGTAACCCTAAGGTCATCTCTGCCTTCTCTTCAACTTCACATATGAAATATTTCTTGACAAACTATTATGTACTAGGTTCTGTGCTTGGGCTTGCAAGTACAATGTGCATATGAATAGTCTCTGTCCTTAAAGAATTCACTATATAATAGAGAGCAAAACTGAAAAATGATGGCAAATAAAGGAAAATAGTTGGAAGTATAAAGCAAAGAGAATAAATTGTGCCTGCAAAGGAAGAGGTCAGAAGAGAGTATATTTTAGCAGAATCTTGACAGGTGACCTGATTAGGTGGGAAGGGGGTAAAGGGCACTTTATACACTTGCCATGTTATGGAAGTGGGGCCCAAGAGAAGGCAGCTGTGAGGAACCACAGCAAGTTTGGTAGAGCTGGAACACAGCTTGCACGTACTGGAGTGTGGATAAAGGCTGGAGAGATGGTAAGATCCTGGCAGGTAGAAGCAAGAAACTTGAATGAATCCTGGCAAGAAGTCATTAAAGAGTTTTTCAGGAAAGAGTAACAGATCCCAATTTCCATTTAAAAATAATTACCCTATGACCCAGCAATTGCACTACTGGGTATTTACCCCAAAGATACAAATGTAGTGATCTGAAGGGGGCACCTCCACCCCAATGTTTATAGCAGTAATATCTACAATAGTCAAACTATGGAGAGAGTCCAGATGTCCATCGACTGATGAATGGATAAAGAAGATGTGGTGTGTGTGTGTGTGTGTGTGTGTGTGTGTGTGTGTGTGTAATGGAATATTACTCAGCCATCAGAAAATGAAATCTCGCTATTTGCAATGATGTGGATGGAACTAGAGGGTATTATGCTAAGCGAAATAAGTCAATCAGAGAAATAAAATTATCACATGATCTCACTGATACATGGAATTTAAGAAACAAGGGGAAGGATCACAGGGGAAGGGAGGAAAAAATAAAACAAGATGAAATCAGAGAGGAGACAAACCATAAGAGAGTCTTAATCATAGGAAACAAACTGAGCATTGTTGGAAGGGAGGGAGGTGAAGGGATGGGGTAACTGGGTCATGGACATTAAGGAGGGCACATGATGTAATGAGCACTGGGTGTTACATAAGACTGATGAATCACTGACCTCTACCTCTGAAACCAACAACACATTGTATGTTAATTAATTGAATTTAAATAAAAAATGTTTAAAAAAATAAAATGTATCTATTGAGCCCCAAAAAGTAAAATAAAAATAAAAAAATTACTCCAGTAGTTATGTGGAAAAGGAATTCGAAGGGGTGGAAGACAGAAAAGGGGATGAGTAGGCAGGAGAACACTGCAAATCTGGTGATATTGTGGAGCCTGTACCAAAACTGTGGGTTTGGAAAAGATGAGAAAGAAAATTTAAAAGATCCTTCAAGGCTCAGTTGAGAAGATGAGGTCTTTGGTTAGATATAGGTAACTGAGGAGAGGGATAAGTTGATAATGAAGTGTCTGACTTGCTGACTGGTGCAACCAATAACCTAGAGACTGTAAGAAAAGGACACAGTTTAAAAAGGGGGTAAAGGGGATGAGCTCCCTCATGTTACATCTGTGCCCAGATGGAGGACTGGAGCCCTTTTGGCATTGGCAGTGGGAGATCTCCCAGAATGAGATGAAATGTCTTCAACTGCTGGAGCAAGTATGGATTCCGTTTATATCATCTATCCCCTTAGTGCTTTGTAATTAAAGAAAAAAAAAAAACCTTTCATCCTCATCAAGACTTCATGTTATTTCAAACATGCTTTGGAAATACAACTGTGCTTTTTTATGATTTTTCCCTATTGTACAGATATGTTGAATTGCTCATATTATAAAGAATTGCAGATTACAATTTGTAAAAAGAGAACATCAATGCCAGACTGCTCAGTTCCATTTTATTCTTGTAAAGAATTTATATTCTCATTAAAATTCATTTTTATCATCACTAAACAAGTAAGAACTAAAGCCAAAGGATTTTCAATGATGTTTCATAGAACTATAAAACACAGAAAGAAGGTTTTTAATAGCACATGGTATTATATTCCAGGGTTCTACAAATAAAAATGTCAGAAGTTCCCATTGCTATTGATAGCGTTGAATTGAGTTGATGGTTCTTACATTAAAATGAGGAAACAAAAATGTCCTTATTAACTTGCAAATCTTCACATTACAACAAAATTATTATTTCTGCTGATGGCTATCTACACTTTACCTCCAGTGCTTGCCAGGGCTGAAGGTCCAGTCCCATGATGACAACTTCCAGTAGGCAAACCTACCTGGGTGTCCTCCTGGGACCTCAAATTACACATATTAGGAAATGCACCTCCTCAGTTTTGTTTTCTACTTATCTTTTTGAACTCTGATATATCCAGACTTATTTGGCTATATTTTAATAATGAGCTGAGGAAAAAAAAATCAAGCTCTAATAGGATGATGATTGCTACAAAAGCCAAAACCTAAAAGTTGCTCAAAGGCTGAACCACACTGATACAAAGTTGAAATATCAAAAAAACCTCAGTCCTCTCTAAACAACATCTAACACTCTCTCTATATAAAGCTTCTGATTATGGTGTCACTGTTATTGCCGGTACCCATTTTGAAATTTGTCTTGACTCATTTCTAATCATCCATCATAATTTGCAGTTTCTCCTCCTATAATTTCTCTAATCTTTCTCCCATGTATTTCTTCAACCCCCCACCCCCCAGCTCACTCTTGTATTATTAGAACCAATTTCTAGCTGGTCTCTGACACCATTATTATGCCTCGATACAGTTTCTGCATATACTGTTGGCTAAGCATTCGCATGTCCACATTTTTTTCAGTCTTATCTTCTTTACCACAACACTGATCTTTCGAATCTTTCTTTCTTCTGAGCACACAGCGCAGCTGCATGGTTTGGACATCATGCCTTTGATTTTTCTGAAGCGCTCTGCTCTGTGCTTCTCTATCTACTGCCTGCTTCTCCTTTGAGATGCAGATGATTTCTTAGTCTCCCTGATGCTCATGTTCTCCCTAACAAACACAGACAAACTTCTGCAGAGCTGTGATTTGCTAGTCTGTCTTGAGGACAAGAATGTTGATAGCCTGAGACACCGTGGTCGCATCCTTGCCTTGTTGGGAAGGACAGATGCTGGACCTGTTCTCACTTTCCACCAAAAAGGCCCTTGTCTTGTGCTCCTCTTATGCTTAATTTAATGTGGTAAAGTACCTTTTTTTTTTTCCTCTATGAGGCTCTTCTTGTGGATCTTAACGGATATTCATATGGGTTATAATCCAAGATTAGAAGCCTACACAGGATGTCAGCAAAATACAGGGTATTGGACATGTCCAGGGCTTGTACATATATGGCAATGCTTAAACAATTATAAACTCTGGTCTTCTACATAGGCTTCTCTTTCCCTCCTCACATGAATGAAATGTGAGATTTAAAGAATGTAAATTCAAATCTGGAAGAAAACATATGTATTCTAACTCATAAAGAAATAATATTTTAAAAATGCATTCATGTTTCGTGTGACCCTGTGTCCTATTTGTTTGAATTCAATATATTTAAGAATAAACAGCCATACCTCAAATTAAATATCCGGACATTTCTAATTTTGTGCCAATTCCTGACCTAGTTCTACTTTGAAAATGTAAAAAAAGTAAGTGCTCTGAAATTCCATCCACACACAGAGCTAACAACTCAATATTAATTTGAAAAAAATGTCAAATATTTCTAAAATCCTGTGTTTCTGTCATGGCTGACCCGACTATAAACCTCTGTAACTAACTTTGTTGAAGAACAAATTAAGATTTCTTTTTTTTTTTTTGGCCTGTGATGATGCATCTTAAACATCAGCTCAGCGTAGAGAGACAGAGAGACCCGCTTCCTAAAATATTTTTTACTTGTAATAACCTGATTATCTCAAGGAATTTGCTGTTTAATGGAAACTGCCTAAATGACTGACTGCTTCCCAAAAGTATGCTAAAGATTTCCAAGCCATATTTCCAAGGCAGCTAGGTAGATAAGCAAAGCCCATAAGAACTCTGTTCAAGAGATGGATAGTTCTACATTTGTTCCAGATGGATATTTTTCATATTCAATGAGTAAGCACATTTGCTTAAATACTGAAAATTACCTACCAGAGATGATCTATTTTTATGCAAACACTATAAACATTACACATGCCACATTAATAATAATAATACAGAAAAGGGTTCTGCGAAATCAGAATCCAGGAACATGAAGAATAATGTAAATTAAAAAAACAACCAACAAAAACAATCATAGGGCAGCAAAAACATACAGTAATTTACTGATCTGGCGCTACATAAAGTAGCAAATGTACTTTATGATGTTTATCTGGGCTATAATTTTCAGAACAGAAAACCATACCTTGATTGCAAGTCTGATCTATTATTCACAGAACCGTTTTCGAGAATTTGTTTATAAAGTCTCATTTCACAACAGATGCAAATTACTTATCTTGGAACAGGTAGGAAAAGCACAGTTCTCACACAACTGATCAACAGTTCCTTTTGCTTCTTGACAGAAAGACCGTGCACACTAATTAAAACAAAAAGAAACAGGGGCACCTGGCTGGCTCAGTCAGAAGAGAATGTGACTCTTCATCTAGGAGTCGTGAGTTTGAACCCCATGTTGGGTGTAGTGCTTACTGAAAAATAAACAAGTAAACCTTTAAAAAAGAAACAAATAATAAACAAGAAAAAAAATGAAACTGGAGATTAGGCCTCTGACTCTCCACTGTTCAGGTTTGTACACTGACTTTATTCCACCAGTCAGGTAAGGCCTTTGCTTTTTCTCTTCTTAACTTTTGGAGATGGAATTAAAGTGTGGCAATGCTTATAGTTCTAACAGTCTTGTGTAAGAATAATTCATATTCTGAGCACTGACTCCGTGCCAGGCACAAGACTGAGGATATATTCTCATTTAATTCTTTAACATCTCTGTTAAGTAGGTCCTATTCCTATCTCCATTCTAGAATGGAGGAAACTGAGATTTGAAGAAGTGAAGTAATCTTGCATGAATTCACATAATTTGTAAGTGGTGAAATCATGATATAAATACAGCCAGTCTGACTCCTGAACCATGCTTTCAATTTCTTTGCTATACTATGTCTCTATATGGCCCAGGACATTTGCTTTTTTTTTTTTTTCCTTAATTGATGGTAATAAATAAGCATATATGTTAGATAAATAAGTTTTTTCTAGAATCTGCCAGTTAAGAATCCATTGTACAACTGAACATTTTTTTCTAAAAATGTTTTGCCAGGTGAAGGAAATGTTGCAAAAAGCTGCCCTAAGCATATTCCACAGATCTCCCAGTTGGCAATTTGATAGGCCTGTTATTATTCAAACACACTTGTCCTTAACCATACTAGAGCGATCAAGTGAAACAAAGCAGGTTACACTGAAAATACTTATAAAGCTGGGCACACGGTTATATAAACCCACAAAGCATTCAAAGCTGTTGGAAAGGAAATCTGGTCAATTCAAAATACTAACAAACACAGTTAAGGCAATTTCCCAACATTTATCTTCCCATCAGTTCTTATAATGGATGTTTTACTATTTGGTTTGAAAAGAAAAATCTAGGGGTGCCTGGGTGGCGCAGTCCTTAAGCGTCTGCCTTCGGCTCAGGGCGTGATCCCATCATTCTGGGATCGAGCACCACATCAGGCTCCTCCGTTAGGAGCCTGCTTCTTCCTCTCCCACTCCCCTTGCTTGTGTTCCCTCTCTTGCTGGCTGTCTCTCTCTGTCAAATAAATAAATAAAATCTTAAAAAAAAAAAGAAAGAAAGAAAGAAAGAAAGAAAGAAAGAAAGAAAGAAAGAAAAGAAAAGAAAAGAAAAATCTAAGTATTTACTACAGAAGGTATATGAGAGATGTTTGCATAATAAAGCATTAGTCAATTACATGAGATAAAACAGATTGTTAGATGGATTTTTGCCCCCTTTTCTCCCACATGCATAGGGATAAGCGAAAACATGAGCATTGTACAGTCTCCTAGAACTGTGCTATCCTACACAACAGCCACTAGCCACATGTAGCTATTAGGCACTTGAAATCTGGCTAAACAATTGATGAAGTGAATTTTAAATTTGTATTTCTATTAATTGATTAAAATGTAAAATTGATACTCAGTTCAGTTACTGGAAAATTAAAAGTATCTTTAGTGTAACTCAGGTAGGTAAATTAATTTTTTCAAATGCAAATTCTATGAAATCAAATACAGATCGTTTGTTTTCAACAAAAATTTAGCATCTGAGTTGAGATGTGCTGTGAAAATAAAATACACACTGGATTTCAAAAAAATTTAAAAAAGAGAATGTTAAATATCTCATTAATAGTTTTTAAATACTGAGTACATGCTAAAATGATATTTTAGATGTACTGAGTTGAAAATAATGTTAAGATTAATTTTACCTGATTTTTTTCTTATTTTTTAAAGTGTAATTATAAGAAAATTTAAAATTACATATGCAGTGCCCATTATGGCTCTATTGGATATTACTCTAGATAGTTCTGTTGTTTTAGAACTTGAAAGTTCACTGCTTGTCTTGAAAACAGTTTAAAAGTGTACCCCAAAACTTATGAAAATGAGAATAGTATTTCTTAATCATAATCTCCATTCCCGTTGTTAGACAGTAGGAAGTATCATTCTGATTCTTTACTAAGTAGACTCAGCAAAAGATAAATCACTCAAATAAAAGGGAAACTGAGAGATTCTTTGGGGTGCCTTACTCACTTCATTTCTCCAGGCCCCACTGGTGGGTTAGAACCAGGATTTAGTAAGTGACTAGCTGAAAACTGGCCAGACGACTTATGCAAGGTACATTCCTAACAGGTTCCAAAGCAGGCACCCTCGCTGGAACTTCTACACAGAGGAGTTTGCAACGAACGAAATCGACAGCACTCCTCTTCTTGGTTTCTACATGTTCAAAAGTGATGGAGTTACAACCCTGCACTTCTTACTGATCCCAATGGTGTTTATTCTTTGGGCTACCCTCTAAAGGTAAATATACCCAAACCAAACAAACACACACGTAAACAAATAAGACAGCTCAGTGTGTCCAGAGATCTGAATTGAGGGCCAAGTCCTGTGTGACAGAGATCAAAGGTCACTACCTCCCCCTGGGCCTTTTCCCTTATTTCCCAAATGGAAAAAGGGAGATTCATGATATCCAAAGTTTTTTTCTAGCTCCAAAAGTTGGTGATTCTAAATGGAGTCTAAGAAGCTAACTCTTACATGCTTTCCATTTTTCATAGCACCTTGCATATTTAATTCACAACAACCTGGTGACAGGCTTCTTAAACCCCTTTAACCAAGGAGAAAAATGAGATGCAAAGAGGCTAAAGGACCTTCAAACTGACACAGTTTTAGAAACTTGGTGGCCTGGGACTACAACTAATCTAAATTATTTTCTCGTATATTATACTGATTGTCATTTTCTGACAGTTGCAGAAATTATGCTGAACAATTTTCATATATTAAATCATTTATAAAAGATGGGCTAGACAGATAACTGTCATTTCTTTCTCTCTAATATATCTAGCACTCTTTCTTTTGCTTTCACTGTCAAACCACCAATTTCAAATGTAAACTCTTAGAACTCAGTGAGAATATCTATTAAAGATAGATAAAACATATTTACTAGAGATACCTCCTTGCACTATGACAAATCTATTAACTTTTTCAACTATGATGTTGTACAAATTATGAAATGAGCCATGTTCTTTTTGTGGGGAAAAAGGTATTTTTGGATAGGCACTCATAATATTTTTAAATGTAGGCTGAAAAATAAGTTAAGATTTTTTTACAGATATATATCTTTGAGGCCTAAAAGAACTAAATAGCTTAAAAATGTACTCAATTCTCAACCAAGAACCCCCTCCCCCAAGAAACTTGGTTCATTATTGATTAATTAAAAGTTATATCTTCTGTGAGTCAGTAGAAAACAATTACATAACAGATAACATTTTTAGGCCAAAAGAAAGCATTCAAGTTAAAATGATTAGTTGTTAATTAGTCTAAAAATGTTACAGTTTTTTGGCATAATTTAAACAATTGGCAGAGCAATTTTTAAGAGAGTGACTTTACTAATAGACGACTACAGAAATCTTATCACTGCAAAATGATTTGAAGTGTCACAATATGGAAAATAAGAGAATTTTAATTTATCAGATGTTTTATAAACCAATTCAGCTAAACATATATTACTGGTTCAGAAGGACAGGACTGAGGCCATATTGATTTAACTGTGACTATCTAAAAGTAAAAATCTCCCAGGAGACTATAAATAAGATATATACATTCTACATTCCCTCAGGGAAATTCCTTCAGATCAGCATGCACAGGATTAGATGTCCACAAATGTACCCTTTAACCTGGAAACCAAAGAGAAAAGAAACAGAAGGGATTTCTACCCTTGGGGAAACATAGTAGCCATTGGCTTAGATTTATTGTATTCTGTTCTGCTGTGTGTCACTTCATGGTACGGTGCAAGGTGGGAGTAGGACAGATGGAGGAGTTAGATGACTCAGAGGGAATCTCAAAGTCACATCTGTGGACTGCAATGCTACCTTCCCCACCAGTGTATTAGGAGTTATTATTTTAAAGAGGTCATAGGGTAACACATAAAATGTTGAGTAAATGTAAGGAATTCGAATTTTCCAAGATGGAACCTTTGTGACCAGATCATACGAGCTGGCTGTAGAGCACTGTTGGAGGAATCAATGGGTAAATATCAAGAAAGGAGGTAAGAGACTCCTCCTGTAAAATGCTCACAGCACACACGCTGTGTGGGCTGGACTGATAGTCCACAGATGCTTACTGTATCTTAAGGTTCTCCTGGAGTATTCTCCAAAGTAGAATCATTCCAACTGGCTCTCTGGTCTTGATTAGAAAGTTCTACTGAGTACCACTAGCATTTCCAAATATTTTTTTTTCTTCTAAATATTGAATGAGGATATTATTTCTGCGGTATAAGTACCAACCTCCCACCTCTGAAATATGGATATGGGTGTAGTTTCACCGGGTTTATGTGGGGAATATTTAGCATGCTGATATTTCCTTCCTGTGATCATTTATTCATTTGAAATTAAAAACTGTAAACAGGCATTTTTCTGATATTTTATTAGAGCCAGCTGTTCCATAAATTATAGAGTTGCTTGTTTTTTTTGAAAACAGAATTCAAAAAGCAATTGTGATACAGCCTGCTTTTTTCAAGACAGCTTACTATATGTCTCTCGTTTAGGCATCAACCCTGGAAGACAGTTTTGAATGTAAATAATATTAAAGTTATGATAATGGAACTCAGTTTTGAAAACCTATTCTCTGATAGTTCTTATTAAGAAATAGAAAAACAAACGAAGATTTCTGGCTGGGGAACTAAGGACATCTTATCTACAAACCTGCACTTGAGTACTGTTAATGCATTGCCCTTAGTGGTGCTTTTGACGTACAGAAGCTCATACTCTGAAACCATGAAATAAATCTACTGTTTTCTGCAGTACTGCTACTCCATTTGTGCTATTTTAAAAGTTAGCTAAGCTTGACTTCTGTACCCAGCTGCTTTCTAGCTATCGAACCGAGACTTCTTTCCCCTCCTGAAGCTTCATGAATAATTTGTGAAGGCAACTTCAATCCTACTACAGCAATTTTTGAAAGGCAGTAATGAAATCCCACGAACTGGGGAAGCTAACTGTGCCATTTGCCCCTCCTTGCACTATGAATAAAATGTCTCTAGCTGGAAAACTCCAAGTAGTAGAACAGGGATTGACCTACCCTGACTGCTAAAGGATGAAAACAGTAAGTTAAAATAAAGAAATAAATAATGTAAGTAAACAGGGTTCACTCTAGCAGCAAAAACTATAAAGTAATATATATATATATATATTTTTTTTTTTTTCTGTTAACTTCCAGAGACAGGTGAGGAGTTGAGTTAGGCCTGAAAAGTTCAATGGTGGGACAAGTGTCTCCTCAAAGATTTCTTTACATAAATCAGAGGGGATGACAAAACATACAGTCATAATTTTGAAAAGGTATTTGCTTATATATATATATATATAAAACATATAATATATGTATATATTATATATATATTAAACATATATACATATTTTTCTCATCTGTCATTATCTGGGATTATTTTTATCCTTTGTTAGTGTTATCCCACTGTTTGCCAGAAAGTACGCTCTGCAGCAAGATGCTGATTTCAAAGCAATTCAGCAGCGCAAGCAGCACTAGAAGAATTGATGAAAAAATGGAATAGGAACCGAGAAAAAACCTCACTCTCTTCTATTACTGACACCTAAAACAACAGGCTGTGAAAATGGTTTCATTAAAAAATAACAAGCTTATGCTCACCAGAGGATAGATCGGGGCAAACTGAATCAAAAATTCCTCAATCATTGCTCAAGTAGGTCAACTAGAATTAATTCAAAGGGCAAAGATTCACAGTGAGCCCCCTATTTCCCACCAGTCTGCTTCTTTAGCCCTCTTCCCTGGCCAGGAGGTAAATGGTTTTGAGGAGCCCCTCCTCGATGGGCAGGTCTTTTGGCCAGGCCTTTCTTTGCATCAGTATAAAAGTGGCCCCTTGACTCTTAACTATAGAGAACAAACAGACGGTTACCAGAGGGGAGGTGGATGGGGGAATGAATGCACTGGCAAAGGGGATTAAGAATTCACTTATCATGTAAAGAGCACTGAGTAATGTACAGAATTGTTGAATCACTATATTCACCTGAAACTAATATAACACTCTATATTAACGTACTGGAATAAAAAAAAAAGAAGTGGCCCCTTGTCCTGTAGACTATTAGTTTGAGCTCTGCAAGTTGTCTAGGCTGAAATGCTAACAGACTGTTAATAAGATTCAAAGTTATCTGCCCTTTAACAATGTACTTCTGTGAGGTGTTTGTTTGTTTGTTTTTAATGTTTTTTACCTTACTTTTCCAATAAAGCCATTAATTCAGTTGGGTGGTTAAATGCTGGTCTTCATCTCAGTAAAGCTATCGTAGGGTCTTCTAAGTTCTATGGGTAGAGCTATCCCAAAGCAGGCCTTCTCTTTTTTGCTGTTATTGCAAAGCTAAGGAACTCTCTTCTTAAATAAAACATGGCATGCTGGTCTAAAGAAAACACAGTTCTCATTGTACTGATTGAGGGTTTTACAGTCCTGAGTTTTGCTGTTCATCTCACTTCCTCCCATGCAAAGCAGATCTGAAGTTTCCCGAGGACCCAGGGATTTACCAAAAAGATGCACTGCTTCTATGCGAGACTGACAAGATAATCTGTAAGACCAAGAGATCATAAAAAGTGGAGTTTTCTTGTTCAAAAATTATGAAAAATTTCAAGACAGCAGCAGTGCACTAAACTAAGTATGGGGCCTCCTAAGGGCCACAAAGCTTCCCAGGGAGCAAACCTGGGAACCCCTGTCTCTGCCTCCCACTGAGCTGGAAGGAGCCTGGGGGTAGCTATCAGAGCTGGAGTTTCTCTGACTTCATCATGAAGCAACTCCTATATGTTTTTTTTTTTTTAATAATAAGCCACTGTGGTATGAGACATAGGAAATAACATGCAGACTATGATAGACAGATAACTGATAACCAGGACAAGGAATTTCAACTTAGGATAAACCACATGATATTAATCTTGGGGTCTGTGCCTTTAGGACCTTGGGAAGCTTCAGAGAAGCTTTCTACTGCATAGAGAACATGTGCTGACCCTACCAGAACACTTGGATTCAGGATCTGGTGCTCATTAACTGGCTATGTGATCTTGCGTAAGATATTCCTGGCTCTCTGGATCTCCTTTTTCTCACTTGTAAAGTGAAGGTGTTGGATACATGATCCCAAGGGTCCCTGGAATATTTACTAAGTCTCTGAGATGAGAAAAAAGAGAGATAACTTATATTTTATTTTCTCGAAGAGGGAAACATGTCTATTTTTTTTTTTATTTGACAGAGATAGAGACAGCCAGCGAGAGAGGGGACACAAGCAGGGGGAGTGGGAGAGGAAGAAGCAGGCTCATGGCGGAAGAGCCTGATGTGGGGCTCGATCCCATAACGCCGGGATCACGCCCTGAGCCGAAGGCAGATGCTCAAACCGCTGTGCCACCCAGGCGCCCCAGAAACATGTCTATTTTTAATGGGCATTTAAATTTTATAGGATGATGATGCTGATGCTGATGGTACTATATGCTAAGCTCTGTTTAAATACTTTACATGTTACATTTGACTAGTTACGTTTAGTTCATCTAATTTTCATAAACACTTTATTAAGTAGGTACTATAATTATGCCTATTATCTAGGTAAGGGAGTTGAGGTCCAAAGGACTTAAAGACACTGATATTTACTAAGCTTCCACCATGTGCTAGGATCTATGGCAGAGCTCACAGGATCAATGCATTAGGGCTCAGGGAAGCCAGGAGCCTGAGCACCAGAGAATGGGCAAAAGACAAAAGAAAGGCACAAAATCTTGTGTGTATTGTCTGGGGGTCCCACTGAGGAGGAGAGTACAGAAGGGAAAAGTAGGGGTTTGACAAAGGGAAAGTAAGAATTATCCTGAACATAAAATAGGTTCCATTCATGTTTCTGAGAAATACAAGTGCTTTACACAAAGTGAGAAAGTTTAACCAATTCCAAGGTTAATAAAATGATGCATTTAACCTGTTACATATTTTCAACTAAGTAAGCATGGGTATGAGAGCTCACATTTGTTTTTCTACCACCAAATGATTTTTAAATAATAACATTAGAGAAAAGTTCATAAGAAAACATTTAGGCACCTATAGGAATTAGTTAATTATGCCCTAGACAAAGAACCTGTTTCTCTATATCCTTAATTTTTTATTAGATATTATAATAACAATTAGTTTTTAAATGCCAAATATAACCGTCCCAAATAGGAAAAAAAAAAGTACATTGAGCAGGATATACTGTGAATTGAAACTTAAGGAGGTTTTTGTGTGTTTTGTCTGTGTCATTAGCTGCCCAGGACATAAATGTACCCAATAGGGCCAGTATCATTCTTAAAACTCAGTTCCTTGGACAAACGTCCATACACGGAAGAAATAATGTATGTTTTTATTGCCTTTCAAAATTTTAGACACAGACCTCAGGGAATGAAGCACATTTAAATTAGCTGTGCAGAGCAGAATAGAGATCATCTCATTGTACAACATCGAGACAACTACCAAAAACATTTCTTTAAAACTCTCATCTATATTTTAGAGCAGCAGTATTATTAATTGTCTGCATTCTGCTCCATCTTCATGATTCAATGTGTCCACTTCTACAACTGTGTCATAAAATTGGCATCTTTATTGCACCCTTGGGACACAATTTCCCAATAAGAACTAGCCAAATGCAGCTTTTTTTTTTTTCCTTCTTATGTAAAATGCTACAGTGGATAACATACATCCTTGCTCTCAAAGGCCAGGAAGAAAATTTATATCACTAACCATATGCAAATTGAAACAAAGAGTTTCATGGCTATAATCAAAACCATTTACCTGGGTCATCAAAATGATGTGGGTAATCAGAAGAAATTATTTCTCCAGAATTTTAATGAAAGGTATCCTGTACTTCTGAATAATTGGATCTCTTCTGCATTTTACTCAAGTTGCAACCAAGAAACCATCCTCCCCAGTAGTGACACCAGTCCTGCCCCATTCTGGTGGCCATACTCTGCAAATTGTTCACCAAATTAGTGAGAATAATAGCTTCAATTCAGAAGCCTAACTTCATTTAATCACTCATTATTCATTCATTCAGCAATTATTTGAGTGTCAGCTAAGCAACAGGCAATCAGTAATGTTCTACCATAGCAGAGAATTCTCCCTATTGAGTGTTTGTATCACTCTAACTATTGTTGACTTGCTAGAACTGTCCATCTGAAAAGAAAAGCTTGCATTTTAATTACTAGTTTAGACAAAGCAATAAATACGCACCTCCTGTTTCTTGTTTCTGTTGCATATTACGTATTTCTAGAAGACAATAGGGTATTGATTTTCAACCACAAGTAAACAAGGCATCTGGACTTTGTCTTAACGAGACAAAGTTTAGTCTGTGCTTTCTCAGTGGGATGGTTTTTGCTATTTAATTGGTAGCAAAAAACTTCAGCAGCGTGTCCTTTTTCTGCCAACAGTGAAGTCTATGCGGGAATGAGGTTCAGACATAAATGCAGCTTTAGAAATAATTAGATAAAAATCACAGGAAAAATACTGGTTATTACTTGAGCAGAAACTGAAAACATTACTTCACTCCATGAATCCCCTGAATAACACAGGAAAAAATAAAGTGCTTCACTGGAATCTTCCAAAATAAGGTCATTTTACTTTTAACATGCTTTTTATATCAAAGGTCTTTCTAATATCATAGACAAAATTAGGATAACAAATATGAAAAGAAGTATGTTACCTGTGATGTTATGTTCCTGAAATAAAAAATGTAATCACTAAAAAGTAAGAAAAAAAAAGAAACACAAGACATAGAAATTACCAGGCCAAAAACAATATTCTAAAAATGTTAACTGAGACATGATTAAGTACCAATTACTTTGATTTAAGCAGGGCCTTCCCCAGAGACTACCAAGGAAACCTTGTCAACAACTTCACAAAAAAAGTATTGTACTGCATACAGCAAGCGAGAACCCTTTCAAGTTAGTGAAGGTAAAAAAAAAAAAAAAAAAAAAAGCAACATATTTTTTCTCCACTAGTGTTTTCAAATCGGATCATGCCACTTCCCTGCTGAAAACCCCTCAGTGGATTCCCACTGCATTTAGGATAAATGTAAATAAAATCTTCAACATGGCCTGTAGCTCCTTTCTACCTCTCCATCTTCATCTATCTGTACTGCATCTCTTACAGGTATACTAGACTTCTTCCAGTCTCTCAGATAGGCTTAGTCTTTCCTGCCACAGGGCCTTTGAACTTACATTCTCCCTACCTAAAGTTCCTTTTCTTCCCTCTCAGATGGCTACTAGGCATCCTCTAGGTGGTCAAATGACATTTCTTTAGGAAAACATGCCATATTAAAACTAGAGTATATTTCCGTTGTTATCCTCTCTATCACCCAAGTGGCTTTCCCTCATTAATCTTTTTTCTTAATCCTGCTCCCTCACAGTACTTATTAGGAACTGTAATCATGTATGGGACAGGATTTTTGTTTGTCTTTAATATATTAGCCTTCCCTATCAGAGTACATGTTCCTCCACTATAGGGGCTGGGTCTTCATTGTTTATCCCTAGCATGATGCCTCCATATATTCATATATATTTCCTAAAATAAAACTTAACTTTTCAATCATTGGTCTTGGTTTTTAACATTGCTACAGATAAAAGTAACCAATCTTCTACATAGAAACTGTCATAGACAAAACTGTTGTAGGAAACATACCCTAAATGGATCCCAGTGAGTTATATTCTTATGTAATCCCCCTTTCTTGAGTACAGAAGAAACCTGTGACTTGCTTCTAACTAACAGCATATAGTGAAGGGGATGGAATGTCATTCCCATGATCAGGTTACACGATGTAAGACTGTCTTAGCAGATAAAGGCTTCCTACGTTGGCTTTGATGAAGCAGGCTGCCATGGTCTGAGAGGGGCATAGGGCAAGTTGTTATAGGGAGTTCCTGGAGGAACTCAGGGCAGACCTCACCAACAGCAGCAAGAAAATGTGGCTCTTAGTGCTACAGCCATAAGGAAAGGAATTATTCCAATCACCTAAGGGAGCCAAGAAGTGGATCTCCCCCTCCTCCGCACCCCTCCCCAGCCCACCCCCGGTTCTGACCCCATCCAGCCTCTGATGAGAACACACACCTGCACTGCAGCCTGGTGAGACCCTGAGCAGAAAATCCAGAGAAACCATGCTTTGATTCCTCACCTGCAGAAACCGCAAGATAATACATGGGTGCTCTCTGAAGCTGCTAATTATGCGGCAATTTGTTATACAGCAAGAGAAAACTAATCCAACTGCCAAACTGGATCACCTCCAAAACCAAATTGCCATCAAGTGCCTTTTTCTTCTTTTTTATTCCGATTTTATCAGCTGAGTTTTGGATGGTAGGGTGTTTTCCTTTCTTTTTCTTTTTTTCTTTCTTTTTTTTAAGAGATGATTTCTCACTTAAAAAAAAAAAATCCCTTTCCTCCTTTGAGACAGAATCTTAGACGTGTTTTTCTTTTTCTTTTTTTTAATATACCTAAAGAATTTTAATTTGTTCATAAACTAAGTGCCTACCATGTGCACGGAGTACACTTTTTGGGGAACGTATTGAAATTATTGGATAAAACATAAAGTCCAATAATATAATACAGACCAAATAATAATACAAAGAACTCAGTATACACATTCAGGGCTCTTCATGATATTTTTATTCTGGCCTCATCCCTGAGAGGCTGGGGTGGAGCCACTGCTGGCCTCAGGGACAGAAGAAGCAGCAAGGACCCAAGAAAAGTGAAGTTGATTGGATCTGAGTACTTAACGGTGTCTGGTACACTCCCCTCCCATATGAGGCCAGGAACAATATTTGGTTCACCAGTGTATTCTCCAGATGCATAGTTAGCATTCAAGAAATACTGATGTTTAATTGAAAGCCCAGAAGGCATCAGATAATATGATGGCACATGTCAAGGATAGCTTCTTGAAAGTGGTCTTATGTTGGTTCTTAAAGATGTAGACAGCCGTGAGTAGCAAAGAACGGAGGAAAGCTGTTCTCCTGTCTTTCTGCAATTTCAGGTATAAGTTATCTAGTTTTTTTTCCTAAAAGCTCTTTCTAAAAATGTATCATTTGTAGTTTTATTCATTTTTTGACATGTAATGCTACTAATGCAGCATCTTCATTTAATTTCATTTCTGCATACTTGTAATTTTGTTCCAGAATGCTTTCTAATCAATACTATTATGCCATTTAAAGAGATCACCTATGTCTCACTAAGCTGGTTATAATTTTTAAATGACTCCTACCCCTGTATAACATCCATCAGATGTGCATTTCCAGGTTTCTCCCTTCTACCTGATCCTGCTGCCCTGGCACCCCGGAGGCCTCGACATGGAAGAAAGAGCTCTGGGCATGGACAAAGAAGACCTGTGTTTAAGTCTGAGCCCCGTGATCAAGCACTTCTCTCCGGGACTTATTTTGTATAATGGGCATAATCATTCTCCATTTGCTTATTTCTTAAAGAGCTGCTTAGCCTTAAGGGGAATGAAGTGCAATCAAACAGTTCCTCCTGTATCTGATCACATAAGACCAATAGGGGAGAGGAATAAATAGATAATCTCAGAAGGTCTTAACGGGTTATAGTACCTAAGTGTTCCAGGGCAGTTTTAAGGACAAACATAATATATACAAAATGACGGCAAGCTATAAAAACCCTCTATCACCATATAACTGTACTGATATTTACTATTTCATAACTGTACCCTATGTTTTCCTTCTCTCCAGTTCAGTTAGGCTACTTCTCCAGATTATTAACTCCACTTAGCAAACCTTTCTAAACCTATTTGAAATTCTGGTTTCTTGGCAGCAATGTCTCTAGAATTCCTTAGACTACAGACATTGCTCTTTTCTTCTAAAGTTAGAAACGAATCTAAAATCTCTTTAATATATTTCTTCTGTGGTCCTAACACTGATTAAATTTTGGGTCATTTACTTTTTTCACGTATTAGATACTAATTCTTAAAAATATACTGTAAGGGGCACCTGGCTGGCTTAGTTGGCTAAGAGCCATGATCCCAGGGTCCTGGGATTGAGTCCTACATCAGGCTCACTGCTCAGCGGGGAGTCTGCTTCTCTCTCTCCCCTCTGCCCCTCCCCCCCACTTGTGTGTACGCTCTCTCTCGTGCGCGCTCTCTCTCTTTCAAATAACTAAAATCTTAAAAAATTAAAAAAATTTAAAAAATACACTATAAGGCATTTAATATAACTTTTCAATTTGGTGAGTATAAGCTCCTTCTATGCACAGAAGGATGTCAAGAGCTTCACAGTCTCAGAGGAAGAAAAAGGGAGTTGTAGACAACTGTGCCAGTAATTACTAAATGGAACAGGAGTAAATGCAGTAGGCATTAAAGACAAAAGAAGAGCAAAAGATTGCCTCTGGTTGAGGGAGTAGGTAAGGCTTTGCAGACTGAGGCCTCAAAACAAGGCTGTCGGTATTAATAACATTTCCAAAGGCAGAGAGTAGGAGTCAGCTGGGAAGAGAACACCTGAGGAAACAGCCCAAGCACAAATGTGTTGATAGAGCGACACTAAGCCTGCTCTTGAACACGTCAGCTTAGCTGAAATCCAGCCCCTGTGCGGGAAGAAGCTCAGTGTGGAGATGGAGAGAAGGTATTTCATTGGACAGACAGTGGGAAGCCATGGAAAGCTTCTGTGCAGCTAAGTCAACAGGGCGCCATAAGTATGTACTAAAATTTTTTTTAACGCCTACTATCTTGCAAAGCCTTGTTTCCCTTCAGGAGCCCTTGTGAATATTTTAGATATAATACTTTTATTGTGGAAACGAAGTAAATATGCGTTTTCCATATGCATAGTCAGCTGCAGATCAATCACTATTTCCCAAGCCCCTTTCTTCTGGTCCAAGTCCAACCCCTTCCATTTCCCTCAATCTCCATGTCCCTGCACTGTTCCATTCTTTGCTGTGCTATGGACCCCGGGTCTCAACAATTCGCTTTAGGTCATAATTAAAGAAGGAAACACTGCCATTTTTCCTCGGTAGTGTTTCTTGAGTCATCTTTTAAAGTTCTTTCTTGTAATCAATAGGAGGATATTTCCAAAGAAGCCAGCGTGGCTCACAGATGGATCGCTTTCCAGACATAGAAAGCTACCTTGGGGGAAGGAAACTACTTAGCCTCCTGTGTGGCAAGAACATTAGACATATATAACACAATAATTAAACTGATGAACAGTCAATAGACTTTAAAGGACTGGGAGCAAAAAACAACAACAACAACAAAACCAAGCACATAAAAGCTCCCTTTCTCCATTTTTAAGAATAGTTTTTATTTACATCACGACTAGGAAAATAAATTAATAATACAACTGTTTACAATTCTGAAGTAGTTTATAATGTCTGCTAATCTCTATAATGTTTCTCCTGGAAGGGGTCTGATTATACCCCATATTTCATTTAGATCTAACCACTACAGGGAAAAATATATATTTTTGGATAAAATTCCCCAGAGTATGTCCCAGAAAAAAAATTAGTAGCATTGAGTTATTTTTATTAGCTGCTGGTATTGATGAAGCAAGACACAGGATTCTTTAGGTATAGCCTTGACTAAGCCTTGATTCATTCCTGTGTTAGATGTAAAAAAATTCAGTGTGCAAGCATGACCTTCACTTCTTACAAGCACAAGTTTGAGAAAATCATAGCACAAGACTATAATGATATCAGATGAAGAAGATCAAAGTGGATCCAAGGGTCCAGTCCATAGTCCAAGGATCCAAGTAGTTATTTGCCTCTAACTACTCAGCTCTATGATAATGAGCCTCATAAGTTTTCCAGGACACCTTAGTTTTCTCATTTACTAAATGAGGGTCTAGCAGTAGGATTTGTCTTCACGTTCACTAAGGGTACTGCCAGCTCTAAAATTCTATGAAACAAAGTTAGTCTACTCTTTAAGAATTCCTCTGTTCCGGGGCACCCGGGTGGCACAGCGGTTAAGCGTCTTCCTTCGGCTCAGGGCGTGATCCTGGCGTTATGGGATCGAGCCCCACATCAGGCTCCTCTGCTATGAGACTGCTTCTTCCTCTCCCACTCCCCCTGCTTGTGTTCCCTCTCTCGCTGGCTGTCTCTATCTCTGTCGAATAAATAAATAAAATCTTTATTAAAAAAAAAAGAATTCCTCTGCTCCTTAGTGGGATGCTGTTGATAGCTATCATTAGCTGCTTCAAAATTTTTCACTACCCCCAACTGTATCAAACCAAAAGCAACAATATATATGTTGCTTATATATATACATATATATAAGTGCCAGGGGAAAAAAATCCTTGAAATCTCAAAATTTAAGCAATACGAGGGGTTTAATAGTAAGATTATCTGGTCCAGCCATTTCTTGTGGGTAGAAACAAAGTCGGCCTCCTGCGTTCTGGTCCTGTGCCAGTTTGCTAACCCTCATTTGCATGTGCTCCATGGTCACAATTTGATGTATTTGCTCAGTATTTATTATCCGTGAATTTTTCACTGAAATCAATTTATGTTTTTAAGTGTATGTATTACAAGAGGAATCTGCCTATCATCATAGTAAATGGACACCAGTATCAACGGCCATCAACAGAAGGTTACCATAAGATGTAAAAGGAACACCTAGCAATGCTTCACCATTTAGTTAGATATTTTACTTACCATAGGCCCGGCCTAAGGCAGACTCTCTGCTAAAAATGTAGATTAGCATATGTTAGGATAAGTCAGCCAACCAGCAAACACTGACTCTCCGCTTAACTGAATGAGGTCTGAAAAACAAAAGAACTTTACTTTCATGCTAGATCAAGGTAGGATTCCAAGATCACCTGCCTTCCTTATATCTTGACTTCCAACTCTGTGCCCACATGAGCAATTTGCTAGTTCTATTTCCCATTTTTCTGCTTTCCAATGCTCTGCTGCCTTTTAGTAGGAATACTTGATGCATATCAATGGTAATTTGGACAAGAACTTGCCTGCCTGTAGTTACACTGTTGCATTATCTAGCACGAGCTTCTTGGAGACAATGCCATGACCCCCAGAACTGTGGCAGGCTTTTCAAAGACCTTGAAATCATCTGAAAAGTTATTGCTTGATTCCATCAGGGCCAGCCCTGATCTCATTCTCTGAAGTGAAATCTGACAACTCCAGTTCAGGCACGGCTTATATATGATGCAACTAGAGCGCACTTGTTTCACAGTCCAAATCCTCAGAATGTGGCCAAAACATAGGTTCTATAACAAAAAAATAAGTCATAACCTTTGTTTCTTTCACTCTTAGTCCTTTCAACCACCCCACTTCATGAACAAAGTTTATTCATTCCTCATTTCCATGTTTAAATTTCTGAGCATAATTTATAAAGCAACTCAAACACTGAGAAATAAAGGGATATGATCCTAGAGAATGAAAGCAAAATTCAAACCGTGATGCTTAAAATTGTTAAGTAGAAGTAATTTATATATTGTTCAAAAGCTGTTTCACTCCAAACTATATTTCAGCAGTTTCATTATTTAATAAATATGCCCATTCAAACAAGTTAACATTTGCTTTTCAAATCAAAATAATTCATGATTATAGACGGCAAATTTAACAGAAGTGGTGTTAAATGGGCATATTTTAGGGGTTTCATGAAGGAGGTGTAACTTACTGTTTACACGTGACTATCTGTAACTTGTTCCTGAAACTCCTAATTCCAACGAAGAAAGAAAAAAGTTATAAACTCACAAGAACAAAGAGAATGGGAGAGTAGACAATAGAAGATGGATACTGTAAAAAAAGAAATGAAATATGAAAATAAGATGATGAATTATTAAAAGCTAGGTTTTAGATAATAAAGTTCTTATCCAGAATTCTATATGCAACACAGTATCAATTGACTACCTGAAGAGAATAAAGATATTTTCAGATATACAAAGGGCACTACAATTGCGTCTTTTGCACTTTTATATTCTTAGGGAGACACCAAAGGGTGTGTTTCACAGACACTCTAGGATAAACCACACAAGAGGGATGTGAGGTATGTTCCAGAGGCAGAGTACCCAGCAAAAGTGAGAGGCAGAGGGTTATTTCCAGGGCAATAGGCAGGGAAATCTCATGAAGACAGCTGGAAAGCAAGCCTGGTGTGGACCAGGAAAGCTGGAGCTGGGGTGGAGGACAGAGGGCTCTGAAACAATTGAGTCCAAGGGACAACGGATAGATTACATGACGTGTTTGGCTTTGTTGGGAGGAATTTTAGAATTTGGTGGAGGCATTTGAGGATATGCTAATGTTAGTACTTAGAAGGAGACAGAGTAACAAAGCCAGGGAGACAAAGAGAGGTACAGAGAGGCAAATATTAATTCCAATAAACACAGAAAATTATACAAGAAAATAAATTCATATGATGATATTTACAAATCATGAGGCTATAAACTATTAATTTAATCCCAGTGTTGTATTGCTATTTGGAGACACAGGGGAGAGGAGCATATGAGGTGGAAAAAGGAGCTGTAATAGAGCTAAGTTGCGATCTGCAATAGTTATAAGTCACTCATAGATGGCTAAAGATGTTACAAAATAATAGAAAAAACACTTTAGGAATAAATGTGTAAAAACCGAAAGAAACAATTAAAAGAGTCAAAAGTGGTTAGCTCACGGGTTTGAGAGGAATGGATAAAGAATCATTTAACTTTCAAAAATGTCACATTTGGGGCACCTGGGTGGCTCAGTCATTAAGCATCTGCCCTCAGCTCAGGTCATGATCCCATGGTTCTGGGATGGAGTTCCGCATCAGGCTCCCTGCTCAGCGGAAGCCTCCTTCCCCCTCTTCCACTCCCCCTGCTTGTGTTCCCTCTCTCACTGCCTCTCTCTCTGTCAAATAAATAAATAAAATCTTAAAAAAAAAAGGTCACATTTGACTATAACAATGTATTACATATTCAATTAATCTGCAAATTGAAATAAATGCCTCTACATTGTTAAATGAATTGTTAAACACATTTCTTTTTTTTTTTTTAAAGATTTTATTATTTATTTGACAGAGATAGAGACAGCCAGCGAGAGAGGGAACACAAGCAGGGGGAGTGGGAGAGGAAGAAGCAGGCTCATTGAAGAAGAGCCTGATGTGGGGCTCGATCCCCACAACGCCAGGATCACGCCCTGAGCCGAAGGCAGACGCCTAACCACTGTGCCACCCAGGTGCCCCTAAACACATTTCTTATTAAACAGTTAAATTCTGAAAATATCTCAAGGCAGATATTTTATACCACTGAATGCAAAACTGTAGCAAGAATATTTCAGTCATAGAATATTCATATTCTTCTAATCTCTGTTTTAAATGGTTTAAGGTGTTTTTGAGACTTTTGCAGAATAAAAATGTTTGCTGATGTCTGGATAATATACTGTATACAAGGTACCAAGGATTTTCACCTGTAATCTTCCTTCTCTGTTCTTTATCACACAAATGTATTCAGCCTGTTTTCATTAATGCTGTTGCATTGGAGTGACTCACTCTCGATTGAAAATATTAAAGACAGGATAAACTATAAGAGCTTCTTTGAAATGCTGATTGTCTGTATGCTAGATTTCTAAAGGAAATCTTGCCTCTCTCAATAGCAAACCATTTGTTACCAAACATAAAAAGAAGCACAGTCAGTATTATTTGAAATACACAAATTTAACACTGAACTGTTTAATAAAAAGGGGAATCAGGCTTGGCTACTGAACACAGTAAAACATTAGTGCTTATTAGCACATTAAGATATTCCTGATACAAACAATTTTCCGGAAATGTCTCTCCGAGATTTCATGATACATAAGGGTATGTATAAAGGAGAAGAAGAAGAAAAAGAAACATTCTTAGCTACTTCAGATATGAGGAAGGGGCAATCTTCTTTTGTGATATTTAAGTCGGCTACACCATACTACCTCCCTAAAGCTTGGAGGGTTGAGGGTAATTATCCCTATTTCTTTCTGAGCCCATGACTTGACCCACATTCCCATCATTCAGAGAAACGGACACAGGCTAAAGCAGCTGATGCTGGCAGAATTTCTCAAGACACTGATCCTGGAAAAGGCAGGTGCCGTGGGTAGTTTGACAAATTACTTTTCAAAACAACTGAATTGTATTGTAGATTATCAGAATTCCTTATTTCAAGCTATTGCTAATACTTGTATCTTTACATAGTTCGAAGTGTTTTGCAAGAACTTTCCTATCTGGCAGATTAGTTCAACCTCACAAAATCATTAAGAGGTTAAATGACAGTTGTTATTACCCTCATTCCAATAATGAGGAAACAGACTCAGAAAAGTTAAGTGGCTTCTTTGCTCTTTGTTTAGTTTTTGAAAAGGAGAAAATACGGCTCGGGTCTCCTTTCTTTTCCACTATTGTCTGTCTGTTTGTTTGTTTGATTGATTTTTCACTCCATCTGTGATTCCCAACCTGCCGGTCTCAAAATACCTAAGGGATTCAGAATAATTTTCAAGTGTCTAAACCCTCAGGTCCAAATGCAAACCTGACATTATCTTCAGAAGAATCAATAACATGTCTTATGTATCTGTATACTTCTAGTTTCCAAACGTGCATCGGCGTCACTCTGGTAAATGAAACATACATTTGTGTAAAAGCTTTTTACTGAATTCACACTAGCCTTTAATCTTTGTATATTCTCAAGTCAATGGAAGTTAAAAGTACAACTATTTAGTCCGTGGAGCAGGTCAAACCTGTAGGAATAAAGTTGGAAAGCCCCCTTTCTCTCGCTGTGCTCTCAGAGAGACCCTCCTTGATCAGCCAAAACTAAGCACCCACTCCACCCGCTCTTCTCTATCTCGGCCCCTTCTTCCCTTCATTGCACTCCTCACACTCTCAAACTCTTTATCTTTTGACTTGTGCTGGAGTCAGCTCTGATCCACTCCTCATTTGCCACAAGAGGGTGTAGTCCCTGGAGACAGAGCCAGTGTCCCTCTTACTTACTGTGGTGTGTACCTAGTGTTGGCCTGGAACAAAAGAGGGGCCCCATCAAGCTCTGGGGACTTCATATGGAAGGGATGTTACTACACTCATCCAGCTTGTGGCTCTGCCCTCAGAGCAGATGATCACAGCATATGTTTAAAAACAAAACAAAACAAAACAAAAAAACACAACAACTCTGCCAGGGAAAACGGTGATTGCTATTGATGGGTTTGGGGTATTAGCTCATCACAGCAGGTCCTTACATATGTTTTGTATTTGCTTCCTCACCTGTGAGAAGAGTATTGTCACCTCTACTTTGCAGAAACACAACTGATTCTCAGAGGAGGCAGGCACCGGACCCTGGGCCACACTGACAGGTGCCGATGTAGCTCTCTTTCTCTTTTTTTTTTTTTTTTTAAGATTTTATTTATTTATTTGACAGAGATAGAGACAGCGCGAGAGAGGGAACACAAGCAGGGGGAGTGGGAGAGGAAGAAGCAGGCTCCCAGCGGAGGAGCCTGATGTGGGGCTCGATCCCATAACACTGGGATCACGCCCTGAGCTGAAGGCAGGAGCTTAACCTCTGCGCCACCCAGGTGCCCCCCTCCCCGATGTAGCTCTTAATGATCTATGCATGTGCCTAAAAACTGTCCTAATCCAGGGGGTTTGCACTGCCCCTGGTATCACTCCACAGGCAAGACAGCCCATGCTAGGTCACAGCCTCATTAATGAAAAAGAGACCAACAGACTCCATCCAAGGGGCTACCTGTACTTTCTTACGTTTGTGTATTCATTAAAAGCTCGACTCCTTCTTTAGGATTCAACAGATGTTACGGCGTTAGCTAAAATTCTCTAGTATATTTTCAACTCCTGGAGGAGGGGAAAGAAGAGGGAAGAGAGGCGGGATGTTCACAAAGGGAAGTCTGTGATACTGAATCAGCCTCAGAGCTCAAGCGCAGGCAGGAGGATGCTGCCACCGCCCAGCGCACATGAAAGAGCCACTTTGTTAGTAATGGGGGACAGTGTTAGGGGACACAACGTTTAGCTAGAAGAAAGTCAAGCCTCAGGCAGAAATCAGGGCAATTATTGAACAAATCTGGGGGCAACACATTCACTCTGAACACTAAAGAGATGATGGCCTTCTGCTCAGAGGCAAATGACAGCATTCAAATATGTGTCCCACCCGAATTCAGCCCCCTACCCCCTTTACCCAGTGTGAAAAATCAAAGGGAGTTCTCAGTTCAGCCGGGCTCTGCCTCGGGGTTGACAAATGTGAGATCAGCCCCTCCTCATCACCACCTGGTTCCCTCTGGACCATCTAATGGTTCAGAGGGCAGAGGAATAATGCAATTTGTCAGGAAAGGGACAAATGCAGCAATAACAATGTCCACGTAAACTGAGCAAATGCTTGGTTTAATTGTCTCTACAAGTCAACCTTGCAGGAGTTCAGCTGGGAAAACTGATGATCCAAAAGAAATTATTTTCTTATCTTTTATTGAAAATTTCAAAGAAAACACATGCCACAGCCCCTCGGGATAAGCCAGAGAATTGCTGGACAGGGAAGATGGATGTCTTCCAATGTCCTGACACATCTAACTTTAAGATATTGAGGATACTATCATAACTTTCTGCCTTAAATGTCTTTATTACAGAAACAAGATTTATGCTTTTGGTCTAAGGGGCAAAAAAAACTTGGATGTCCATAAAGGGTCCCGTGTCAGTCACTCAGCCCATCTGATTAGGGGCACATAGGGCAGAATTTTAAAGAGAAAGTTATCTTCCTTTGGGTAGTCAGGTTTCTCTTCCTCGCAATTTACTTTTATACATTCCCTTGAGCTTTCCGGCACATTACTTTTTTTGTTTGGTTCTGTTAAAAGTTCTTGCAGGAAATAGTAACGCTTCTAGTTTCCTGATTTTTGAAAATTAATCACACGTATGTTTAACATCAGGCTCCCTCATATCCACACATAAATCTGCACACTAGAGGAAAAATACATATATTTTAAGTAATTCAAATGACACACATGAACTTTTATTACACTGAAGGAAATCGGGCAAATGAAAAAGTCACAATTAAATTGGATCTCAATCTCTTCTCTTTATTCATAAGTTTTAAATCCTCCGAGCTGGTGAAGTGATGTCTAGGAGAATACAGCTGGTTATTACGTTGGACCTTTTCCGAGGGCTTTCAGCAGGGCACTCATGCATCCTCGACCGGTCATTATTTTCCCTCCAACGGGTCCCCTCCTGCCTATATCCACTGGTACTGCCTTCATTAAGGGCCTTACCATTCCTTGTTTAACAACAGCAAGACCCTCCTAACTGGCTTCCCCTGGCCTCTTGTCCCCAGTCCCTCCTGCCAGCTCTACATACTGCTGTGGAATGTTCTTCTCCAAAGCACAATTCTAATCATGTCTTAACTGTTTCCTCATTGCCTTCAGGATGCAGATGCCAGCTGCATAGACTGGCGGAGGGTCCCGTGGGAGCTTCCTCCATCTCATCTCTTGTGTGACCCTGCTCTCTCCCAACAGCTCATGGTTAAGTCATGCCAAGTGACTTGCAATTCTTCACACGGACTGTGCTGTTTTAAGCCTCTTTCCATTCATTTCCCACTTCTAAAGACTGCCCTTCTCAATCCTCCTCACCAGCTTGGTATCACTTTATACGCTATTCAACTCGGCTGTCTCATCAGGGGGTCTCACTGGGATCTGCTTCTCTTTCCTCACACTTTATTATAATCTTAGGTTAGCTTTCCCCCACCCCTTTTCTGGACTGTAAGCTCCTTGAAGGAACTGACCTTTATCTTGCAGTTGTTTTTCAAGTCCCAAGAGTTGTGCCTGGCATGCATTAGAAGACCCTTGACAAATGTGTGCTGGATAAATGAATATAGTAAGAGTATATTGAGCTGAAAGTCACCATATTTGGTATAATATGAGAAACACTGGAGAGTCAAACATCTCCACACACGCACATAAAAAGTACCAATGCCTGAAAATCTACCATTCATGATTTATTCCGTAAATGATTTATTGCTTTATTTCTGGGAGACTATTAAAATGTAAATACTCATGTGAGAATTAGCACAATGAGTCACCAACTCCTGACCTTGAATAGGTTTTTAGGTTCCCACGGTCACCAGACAGAACTGAGAGCATAAGACTGCAAAATATAGGTGGTAAGAAAACAGGCAGATAGAAAAAGGGTGAGGCCAGGTTGTACAAGGGAGCAGAGAGGAGGAACAAAAGTAAATTTATCAACTTCATAATTTTCCTTGGCACCAATCCTCACTTTCCATCTATGCGGCCAGGATTTTCCCTGTTTCTTTCACTTATAGGAATTGAACACAAGTGAATGGATAATTTTTCTATCATGAGTACAACAGATCTTGGTAGAGAATGGAAGAATCCATGTGACCCTCTGCTAAACCCACTTTCCTTTTTCACACACTCAGTTCCCCAAAGGATATCCCAATGTTCTTTGCCATACTGTAGCTTTCTGGACTTACACTTCCTTGATTTTTTGGAGTTATTACTTATTTTAATATACCTGAGGCATCTCCTGTTTAGGTTTTTTTTTTTTTTGGTATGGCCCCTCCTATGCTTCCAATATCTCTCATAACACCACTTATGCAACCTAAATCAGCTTTTGCTTGTGCCCTTTATTTCCCTGCCTATCTTGTCAGCCCTTCTCTCTCAAGGGCCACTCACAGTGGAGCCTGGCCTCCAACATTTTCCCACAGAGGGCTCCACTCCTTCCCAGAATTGCTATTTATCAACCTCATCATTCAGGTTGGATCTAACATCTAATTATTCTGATTATACCACATTCGTGTGGAGGGTCTTATTACCTTTCCACTTTATTGAAGACAATGAGATCCAGAATCATCACAGCTGAATTCATTCTCCCAAGTGGGGGGCTAAGGTCTTAAAGCTACAGTTTCGGGAAAGTGTCTTCCAGCATTGTCATACACCTCATTTTCATTCTTATAACAATGATAATTTCTGCATTAAAAACGTTTCTTCCAAAGAGTTGAAAACTTTTCCTCCTAGCCTACTTGTGAGTCTATGCAACAGCCAGGGAAGCAGAAAGTCATAAATTTCCTGTCCCTGAGTCATTCTATTCCAGAGCTCCCCACTGCAAATCCTGCAAATGTACAAGTGTTTGATGAGCTGCAGAATGTCTCCCTGGTTGTCCTTTTAATACAAAAGATACAGCCTGCAAATGGGAAGAATGAATCCTCGCCTTCAGAAGAAAGTTGTTTTCTAATTTGCACTCAGACCGAAATGCACTGTCAAATTCTCTATACCTTATTAGATGGTGGAGGCACATTAGACAAATGTCAATTTCTTTTGATCAGATCTATGCATCGCCACGAATAGCACGCCAAGTCAACTTACTGAAGAGCTCATATGGTTGGTAAGAATTCTGAAATTAAGGAAAGATGCTTCTATCCGTTCTTTAGAATCCCCTCAAATTTCCTGTTTCAGTTTATGCACCCCCCCCCAAGAATATAGGCCTTTTTAGAGAGGAAAAGTTACAAAAAAAAAAAAAAAGAGAGAGAGAGAGAGATAAGATCAAACAATAGAGGATCATACAAAGAAATCAGGCAAATATCCAAAGTTCTACCCTACCTGCAAAGTTGACTCTATGTCCCCAACACCTCCATGACTGCTCATGAGTTTCCCGATACACAAGCCGAGTATGGAACTCAACTGGCTTTGTCATAAGGACTGTCAGCAGTGATTTGAATTCTGTGAGGCAAAGGGAGGTCTTAACTTGAATTTATTGACAGATGGTGGCAAAAAGCAGAATATAAAGAAACTAAGCAACTAAGGTGTTTAGATCCAACTATTTTTGTATTAAGCATGAATGTAGATAACCATGTGATTACAAATGCTTTTGAGATGTTAATTTTTTCCAACCCAGAGTCCACATTCTATTCTAATAAAATATATGACAACATATGAAAGGTAACTTAATAGCCTTCTCTATGAGAATATGAATGCCTATAACCTTATTTACATGATGTACATGGGCAGGTAGAAATTCCTGACTTAATATTTTAAGGTAATTTTTTTCAGGTTCAGTAAAATGGCCTTGAACTTTAACACATTTTCTTCAAGGAGGTTATATAGTGCAATGAAGGAGAAAAAATGATCTGGATAATTATGCTGAAAATATAAAGAAAAGAATTTTGGAGATTATTGTGACCTTTCTTTTGCAAGTGGGAAATAAAATAAAGCCCAAATCTTCAGTACAATAATATTTACTCATCATATTAAATTCATATAACCTTAAGCCTCTCCCTTGATTATAAATCCATTTGAGCCCTGGCCACCACAGCTAAGAATTTCTCTTTTCTTATCTTTCTGTTACTTTAGCCTGAGCTGTGACAGATCCCATTAACTCTTAAAGGTTGTGCCAGGAACATGAATGTAAAGGAATCAAGTAAAGAATAGTTTTAAAATACTAGGAACGCAGAAGTTTCATTAGCCATTAATATTTATCTCAGGCTGGTCTACCTGTCCTTACACCCTACCTCCTTTTTCAAGTCACAACTTTTTAGTTCAAAGTTCCCAAATACATTTAGATGGTGATCCCCAAATTACTTGACCAAAGGAGTCACCTAAGTTGTTAAACCTGAAGCTTCCAGTCTTAAACTTGACTTTCAGAAGCCAAACCTCAGATGGGGCTGAGAACACAAATGATTTATCACAAACACCCTGAGTTTCTCCCAAAACATGGATTTATAAGAAAACCAAACATCAAAAAAAAAAGCAAGTCAATGAAAAACAGAATAAATATGCCAAACTGATCATTCATTGATTGAGTTGATATTTATTGAGGGTCTCTTACGCACAGGTCCCTTTTCTAGTCCCTGGACATCATTTACACACTATGTATAAGATCAATTGCCTGGTTTTAAAAAGTTCAGTGCCTCATTTTCCTTAAGGCAAAGCAGATTATTTTTAAAATAAGGCTTTTTACATGTATCATAACATGTTTCCGAAACAACCTCAATGATGAACAACTTTGACCAGCGTCCCTTCTAAGTAATGATAAGTACGGGATAAAAAGGGTGGGTGGGTTTACTGCTTGAATTCAGGAAGTACAGGTGCTACAAGGCAACCCTAAGTGTGTCTGTATCGTTCTGAAAAGAGACACTTTGAGCCCACTTTTCAAGTGCGTCAAAAATCACTTTAAAATTCTTGCTTTTTCCTCCGTCAATCACTGAACGATAATTATGTCCCTTTCCCTCCCATCCCTGACTTCAACTTCATCAGAGTATGTAAAAACACTCCGGGAACGGACGTGTGAAGATTAAAGTAGGATAAATTAAGTGAGAGAAAGGGGTCGTTGGAATAAATTTATCTGTGAATGTCCAGAGGGCAGAAATAGAGCGGAAGTTAGGTCAATGTGAGGAAGAACCCCGAAGCACTTATCTTATAGAATGGACTGGCTCACCAGCAAACACGAGAGAACCATCTGTCAGTGTTTCTGGGGGCAGCGCTCAGACTACAGGTTTTGAAAGATTAGAGGCTAACTATGAGCTTGCAGAGGAAGGAAGCCCTTGAAATTGTGGTAAGTACTCTACCTTCCTTCAAGAATTAGAAAGTTCAATTTAAGAAAAGTCTACTCATCAGTCCATTCCTGAACTGTGTCTGTTTAAGAACCAAGTGGAATACCAAATAATTAGAAACTATCTCGGGAACAGTGATTTAAACAAACAAACAAACGATGAGTGGAGAAGGGTGCAGAAATGTCACATATTAGTGCTATCAAATTCCAGGGCTCTAAGGGATAGAAAGAAAACGTGCAAAAATTAAAAAGAGATATAATTTGATTCAGGAAAGTGGGATTTTTCTGGCAATTGGAATAACAAGGTCCAGCTTGTTTAAATATGCCTAAAAATGCTTAAATATCAGCATTTCAAAAATATACTTTCACTTTCAAAACTTCTATGACATTAGTATCAAAGCATCCACATACCATGTCCAAGTCACAGGGAAACAGAACAAAATTAACATGGTCAAACAGCCTTTGCTTCTTAAAAAAGTGAGCTCTAGTAGTGTGTGCAACGTAAATCTGTTTGAAAGGACCCAACGCCTAGCAGAGCGCCTGAGTATACCTGAGTTTACCTGCCGCCAGGTAAACACTCAGTAAAGTTGTATGGAGCACACTTATGAGAACTCCGTGAGGGTTACGTTAGCTCACACTCCTGTTCTGGGAACTTAAAGAGTATTTAATCTATTGTTTCATTCATTTCCTAGAACAGCCCTATGACGTAGATTCTATGACACCTCTCTTACTGGTGACAAACTGAGGCCAACCAACTTGCCCCAGGTAAGTGCTAGAAACAAAAATTAAACCCAAGTCTGTTTGATGCCAGAAACCACACACTTAACTACTGTTAGGTCTGAGCTGAGTGATCTCCATACATACCTTCTGCTCCAATATATTGTGTTTTTTTTTAAGATTTTATTTATTTATTTGAAACAGAGAGAGAGCAAGTGAGCAAGAGGGGTGGAGAGGGGCAGAGACAGAAAGAAGACTCCCCACTGAGCAAGGAAGACGCAGGGCTTGATCCCAGGACCTGAGATCATAACCTGATACCAAAGCTGAGACTTAACTGACTGAGCCTCCCAGGCGACCCTAGTATATTGTTCTTTATACATTTCAGAATGAGCCCCATCAGGACCTCTGTTGTATGAAGCAACTATACCTTTAATGACACGCAGAAAAAGAAATTGTATATGAAAATGACTTGCCAGGTGGAGACTTAATACATTGTTTTACATAAATTAGCACTGTAAGATCTGAATGTGCATAAAGTTGAATCATTTGTTTTAAATGTGTCTCCCACTACACACAGCTCTTTGACCTATAGTCTGCTATTTTCATTATTAATAAACTCCCAATGTTTGACATCATGTACTTGTTGCATAGTGATTTTCACATTTAGTGAGCAGAAAAAACCATCCTCTTGATGACCATTTTGTAATTCTCCCTCAAAATGCTTCCTCGGGATGTTGTTCAGATTGATTAAAACTAATTTAGAGGAAAAAGGAGGTAAGCATCCTCAGTTCCTAAGCTAATTAGCATCATATGAAGACTCTATAATTGACATAACATTTCTTAGTTGTATTTCATCATTCACATGGTGATTATTCATGAAGTAGAGCCAAGGCAGGAAGGAAATGGGGACAGCATAAAGGGAATGAGTAGGTGAATATGCATGCATAGGACTGAGTGTATGCTTCCGGCATTATGACAGTCCAAAAAAAAAAAAAAAAAAAAAAAATCTNGCCATTTTATTCCAGCCACACCAGTTATTTCTTCTCCCCTAACCTTAGCAAGCACAATTAAAACAACTCTATGTGGGAGAGCCTGGCTGGCTCACTCAGTTAAGCATCTGTCTTGGGCTCAGGTCATGATCTTAGGGTCTTGGGATCAAGCCCTGTGTCAGGCTCCCTGCTCAGTGGGGAGCCAGCTTCTCCCTCTCCTCCCAGCTTGTGCTCTTTGTTGCTGTCTCTGTCTCTCTCAAACAAATAAATGAAATCTTTAAATAAATAAATAAATGAAACAACTGTATATGAACACAGGAAATGCAAAGTGAATGAGAAAGAAAGTCCTTTAAAATCCAAGCTTGCTCTATCAATTTTATGTAAAGAATTCTGTATACGGTGAACATATTGGAATCAGCAATACCTGTTTTGTCTTCCATAACACCAACTCCAAAAGATTCTAGATATACATTCAAACATACCCTAAATAAATAACCATGGTTTATCTATGAAGTTAGCTAAAGGCTTTATGAGTCTATATGTTTCGCTTCATCTCCCCAAGAATTATAATCTTCTACTTAACCTAGTATTTCACTTAATTTAAATGCATCTCCTCCAAAGTTCTTAGAATGTTTCCAAATTCCACAAAATGGGCTTATATTCTTGCAATGGGGTCAATTCTCAGGGGAAGTTAAGGCAGCTGAAATTTGTCTTCCTGTGCTTTCTTGCCTGCAACTTCATTCCTCCTTCTAGGCCGTCTTTCCCTCTAAGCACCAAATAGTCTCTGGTGGCTTCTTCTCCCAAAGAAAATGGTTTATTGATATTTAATGACCACACAAAGTGATTAGAAACTTTATTATTACTCCTTCTTTAGTGTGGAGAAGTGGTAATTTTGGAATAAGGAAGAAGTCAGCAGAGAACTGTGTTCTGAATGGGATGCATCCTCCAAAACCATTTCCTGGCCAATTCCTCCAGTGAGGTGCCAGGGCGGTGAAGACCCAACCCACCTGCCCATGACTGGAGACTGATGTCCTACAGCTTCCGTCTTACCGTAGCGAATGATTTACATGTTTCAAAAACAACTGTGTCCTCCATTGAAATATCAGTCTGGGGTTACTGTCCTTTCTCAGAATTCAATTCTAAAACTCTAGAAGTGTGACGAGAAATGCCACGACAAGAGGTTTTCAGTTTGATTTGTTGACAGTTTTTGAAACGAAGAAGAGTTGTTTTGTTTTTTTAAAGATTTTTATTTACTTATTTGACACAGAGACAGAAAGAGAGCATAAGCAGGGGGAGCGGGAGGGGGGGAAGCACGGAGCCTGATGTGGGGCTCGATCCCAGGACCCCAGAATCATAACCTGAGCCCAAGGCACACACTTAACCGACTGAGCTACCCAAAGGAGGAAGAGTTTTATGTGATCTTTTAAGCAATTTTTAGAATAAACCTAGTTGGGAATTTCAAGAAACACAAAATGAAGAAAGAAATGATGGAAAGAAAACGCATTACAAATAAGCATGCGGTGATCCAAAATGTGTATGTGGATAGGGATAGCAGGCTGCTGGATGGGAAGTACACCCAGTAACCTGAGGCCTGTCTTCTATGACAACAACAGGAATACCCCTTACTGGATATGCACGTGCTGCCCCTGGCTCTGACTCCTGACTATTTATAAAGAGAAAAGGTGGTGTCAAATAATGCCAGCATTATGGAGAAAGAGTAGTTCAGTGCTAACAAGAGGAAATCTAACTTTCTATAGAAAGATGAGTGATGACGACAGAACAGTCCCTGCTCTGCACAATCACAGGCTAACACCAGGTGACTATCTGAGACTGACCCCACTCCTTCCTTGATCCCCGCTTTCCATGACTTCCGAATGTTTTACCGCTGCTCACTTTCTGTATCACTGCCTTTAGTTTGTTTTGGGAATATCCATCTCCTAAGATGAGACAAAATAATCTCGATATTTTGGACAGCCTGTGATTTTTTTTTTCTCATAGAGAGCTATTTGGGATTGAGATAATAAAAACAAAAGTACAGACTTCCTTAAAGTCAATATGCTGACAGAGGAAACATTACAATATCAAATTTGTGAAAAATGATTGATGGTGATAGAGTAAACTATATCCCAGTGGTTTATTGGTTGGTTTCTAAATATTCCCTCAAGCTCTCCCAGTTTTCTATCAGGGAAATTCAGATGACAAAGTAAACTTACTATTATAAAAACACACAGAGAGTAATTCTTAATTTCTTTACACTGATGAAAATCACTAAGAACTCAAATAATTATCTAAAAACCTTGTATTTTACTCCATTGGCCTTTTTTGACCATAGATTCTTTATGATAATATGAATTTCATTCTATTAAGCCATTTTATCAGTGATCAGAATGAACTCATAATGGATCTTACAACTTAAGCCTCTCCTTTGAGCAAAGGTGGATGCTAAAAAGAGGAGGTTGTATTCCTTCTAACTCCATGGAGAATGTGCTATGGTTCTCTGCAGCCTAATGCAGCTGGCTGCCAGCGAAGGATTTCTGGTAAATGCTATTTATGCCCACTCAATTAAAGTAAACGGATATTTATTGAGCACCACTGCACATAAGACACAGTACTGCAGTAATGTGGTAATGCAGTCACCACCCCATTACCCCAAAGACCCTCAAACTTTTCTGTGTTCAGAGCTCTGCACCCAGGGAATTCATTCCTTGAATGGTGCTTTTCTGGTACATGTTGATCATTTATGAAATACTAGCTACTCGTCATGCTATACTGGATATACTGGATAATATAAAAAAACCCCAAAAAAAGGATTCTTGTCCTCGAGAACTTAATTTCTAAAATAGAAGGTCAGAATAGCTCAATAGTTCTTATAGAAATGGGAAGTATGGATCTTATTGACAAGAAATTATAAATAAAAAGGCTTGATATGCAACACAATATTTCCATAATTTCTGATGGTCTTTTTATGAAGAAATAGCATTTTCAACATTTCTGCTAAATAATCAGTTGTAAAAACAAAGCCTTAGTAAGCAGTCAGTATTTGTTCATTTATGCTGCACTTACTGTGTGTCTGAAAAAATATGGATCAGCTTAAATGATGAGTCTTTTTTTTTTTAAGATTTTATTTATTTATTTTACAGAGATAGAGACAGCCAGCAAGAGAGGGAACACAAGCAGGGGGAGTGGGAGAGGAAGAGGCAGGCTCCCAGAGGAAGAGCCCGACGTGGGGCTCAATCCCAGAACTCCAGGACCACGCCCTGAGCCGAAGGCAGACACTTAACGACTGAGCCACCCAGGCGCCCCCAAATGATGAGTCTTATTTGAGAAGTATTATAAATCTATACCCCCCAAAACACAATGAAAACTCACTAAACAGGTACCAAAACAGTACCTGTAGGCTCCACTTCCAGCTATTCTTTGTTGTTACATACACTGGCGATGTCTGATATAAAATCCAGGCAGACTTAAGTCTATTTTGTAAGCAGTTTCATTGAGAGTGTCAGATGTATTTATGTCAAAGGGGGTAAATAACAACAACAACAAAATCAATATTTTCATAAGTCTAGAGAGTCAACAAATTTAATTTGTTCTAGCTACTAACACTTGCATACTTTTATCTTTTAAAAAGGGATTGATAAATATTTCCCAATAAAACTTTATGTAACTATATTTTATTGAGGCGCATGCAAAAGTATTCAAAGTAGTTTTTAGAGTTTCAAATTGCTTTAAATTCATTTATGTTCATTTTTTCCTTTCTTTTGGATAAAAGAGTCTCTTTCAGGTTTTATTACAGTGAGCTGCAACACTAAGAATTTCAAGAAAACACCGGCTTCCATACAAAGGTCCTGCAAACATAGTGGAAGACACTCTGGTCTTTCACTGAGGTGTCTACACACTGTCATTATGAGCAACATGGAGAAGGTGCACAGGAGCCAAAGAAGGACCAGAAAAAAGGGAAATTTAAATAATTCAGGTCATGTTTTTAAAAGATCTTGAATGAAGAAAATTCTCCACTAGAGAAGAACAAAAGCCACTTAGATGAAATTCTACAAAATTATATAATTAGCACTTAAATTAGCAAGCCAAATCCCAGGAATTAATTCGAGATCTACCACCTATTCGATGCTGAGATTTGGGGCCAGTTCTCTGAGAGATTAATTACCCTCCATCTCTATAATGTTCTAGCTCAGTCTTTTCACTCCATCTAGGTAAATGTAAGCAACACTTTTCCCTCTATCAATTATCAGGCATGTATTTCCCGCTCGTTGCTATCTAAACAAATCGCTCTCATCCCCAAGACTTCCTCATGATCTTTTTGGAACAGATTTGCCCAAACTCCATTTACCCTAAAAGTCTCTTTAATCTTAAATACCACTTTATAACTGTAATGTGTTCTATAAAGAGAGAGAAAGACCTAATAAACTATGAAGGATAATCTCCGAATCAACAGCTTTGCAGACCAGACAGAATGAGACAGACTAGTGGAGACCTCAACTTTCTCCGTCACTCATCTCTAGCCTCCATTTCTGGAATTTATCTGTTTTTCAACAAGGTTAGGGAAGTACAAATGAATTAAATTTGACATATCTATTGGACCTCTATTTGAATGCTTAGTATCATTTCAGGTACTACGGCAGATTAAAAAAAAAAAAAAAGATGTTCTTTTGGTTTCTTCTCTTATGTACTGTATCTATTATTTGGTATTTGACCCAACATAAGAATCGGAAAGTTAAAACTGAAGTTACTTCATATTTCTACTATGCACTCTCTTTTTCTCTCTCTCACATACACACACACACACGTTAACTGTTAACATAAGAGTTTTCATCAGAATATGAAACATAATGGTGTTTGGCACACAAATGTTTATGAATAATTTAATGTAACTATTTCAGGCCCCCAAAGTAACTCTTTTTATTGTGTTTTCTCAAGCTCTCATTAAGCTGATCATGCTGCATGGAAAAGTCCCCGTTATATCCCCTAGTATGGATTTTATGGTTTCTTTTACTGAAACCCTTCTTCCCTTCTTTATTATGCAGAATTTGGCTGCCTTTTCCTTTCCTACCAAGACAGGAAATCAAGTTGCTAATGTCATCTACTTGCAGGGGTAGAAGATCTGTGGTAACAGCAAGGGCCAACTGAGCACGACATGTCAGATGTGCTGACTGGTCCCAAGACAGCAGGCAACAGGCGACAAAAGAGAGAAGTTCAAGACCTCACTGACGACAACAAGCTGCAGCAACAGCTTCCCAGCTGAGTGACATGAAGCCCATAATAGAAACACTACTCGTTTAGGTAGCACACATGAAAGATTAATTTCCAGGATTGTCTGCATTTGCATAGTAATAATCAGTTCATCTTCTTGGCTCATTCTGGCCTCAATTAGCAATTCTATTGTCATACCTGAGATCTGGGGAAGGAAGGAAAAGAGAAGGCTGTAGAAAATGTCCCTCTGGAAACAGCAACACTAATGGAGCTTATCACTACCATCATTAATTTTATCAGAAACCTTGAGGCAGAGGGCTAGAGCAATCTGTTAAGAAAACATTTTCTAAAATGAGAGTGCTTCCCATTTCAATTAGGGTCTTGCTCTTTTTTTTTTCTCTTTGAGACATGCTTTTTCTCTATCTTCTCTCCCCCGACCCCACCCCCATTCCTGCCACTGATTAGATCTGCAACTGGGGGCTGTACTTTTACTAAGGAATGTCTTCTTGCGAATCAACAATTTTGCAACAACATCTTTCTCCCCTAACCCTCTTAACTGACTTCTTTTGTTTTAATGACATCTCAATTAGTTCAGACCTACTGTGCCAGAGTAAAGTTCTTGTATCTCAATGAGAGAATACTCTAGAGAAAATGGAGTTTGCTTTACCGTGTGCATGTTAATATGCTATTCTCTTTAATTAGTTTTACAGATAATGGCTGCGAGTGGATAATCTGCTGTACTTGTATGTGTGTTTAACACATATGTGTGGTTAGGTGTGTTTTTTTTTTTTCCCGGATACAAAACCACCAACAAAAAAACCTACGAGGGAGTCACTGAGAATGAGATTCTTGAAAATGAAATCCCAAAGATGATTAGAGGCATACTGCATATAATACAGAAATATCAATCTGCAATTTCAGGATTTTAAATTAGTTGATTTTCAAACCTCAGGAACATTATTATTCAATATACATAAAGTGGTGGTGGTCTCAGTTCAACAAATCTTCTCCCTACTACCCTCCGAGGAGTAACCTTTACAAATGCAGACAGATCCTCTGACAAGCCCCACTGGAATGATCAAACTTTCTATGCGAAAGAATTATATTTTCTGCTAGGGAGAATTTCCTGAGCTGAAAAATCATGCAAGTATCTCAATAGAAATACCTCTCTGAGAGTTGGAGGAAACAAAACTGCATTTCGGACCTCTGTGATGCTAAAGACAGAGGACATGGGTGCCATCTCCACTCCTGTGAGCTGCCAGCTGACCCCAGTGGGTGTTCTGATGCAGGAGAAGGAGTCAAGGTGACTGCTCCTGGCTCACCTTTCCCAATAGAGTTATACTTTAAAATTGTAAATAGCTATAAGTAACATGGAATTATGAGGTCATGAAATTGCATGGAAGGGATTCCATCTCTGGACCGCTACAAGATCTGAAAAAGCTTTCACGATAAAACACATTCAGAAGACATAAAAGACTGTTTCATAGTGTTCTTTTCCATTCAAATAAATACATTTGAGGTTTTTTTCTGTCTTCATTTCCAATATGCAAAATGTTTGGAAATTGGGAAAGACAAATGACAAACAAAAGATATTTGATGAAGCAGATACATTCCAAAAATACTTTGAGGAGGCACGCCATTTAAAATGGAGAGTAGACATCCAAAGGCATAAGTAATCTCCAACTTTTTCTTTAAAAAGTGAAAACCCCTACCCTGGGTCAGGGACAGGAGCCGGGACAGTGGCCATGCATCTTCAGGAGACCAGGGAAGGTCTCAGGAGGCCCAGAGAGATGGACACCTTCCTCAACCACGCATGCTCTGAATGGTGCAAGCTGTTAATATGTGTTCAAAGCAGAATGTCCACAGTAACTTAATGCACTGCAAACTTGTAAAGACTTCCGCCATGTAAAAACTGTATGTAAATTAAAGTTGTATGTAATGAAAACTCTGTGCCCGTTCCTCTATGCCTGAGAAAGATGTAATACATACACGGGAGCATTCGTACTGGTTAAGAAACAGCCTCTAGTTATTTTAAAGTAAATATTCCCTCACACAGCTATAATCTTCTAAAGTTGAAGACACCCATGACAGTGAAGCAAGCATTTCTATACAGTCATTGTAGAATGAATAGAATTATGTTCATGGCCTAAGCTAGAAGGTCTTAACACAGTTAACTATATAACAAAATTAATCAGTTTCCACAAACATTAAATACTAAGAGGCCAGCATTAATTCACATGTAAAAAACTGTCGTCTCTTACATGAAAGAAAAGTTATAAAGGGCTTTCCTTTTCCTCTCTCTGATTCATGAAATTCTTAATAAATTGCATTTGGGGGATGAGAAAGCTGGTGAATGACTTCAGCAGGTAGTAATATATGATTAAAATCAATAAGGAAGAAAGCTGGAATAGCCATTAACATACCTCTCCCCCACACACCCCATACATATATGCCTATCTATGGAAGCTAAAGTTAAAATACCCAAAATGTCATATATAGATATGTATCTTTAATGTGTGAAGAATAGGTAATACTGATTTTCCACATATGTCAGGAATTCTGGTGACTGCTTTACATTATGTGAAAGAGCTCAGTCCTCGCAGCAAGCTCTTTAGTCAGAACCCTTTTACTTTTACATGTCAGGAGACTGAGGCAAAGAGAATTCCAGAAACCAGAAGTGACTGGACTGGGATCCAAAGAAACACACCTTCAACCGGGAACTATTAAGTCTCTACAACAGGGGGAAGAACTGGAATAGGGTTCAGAAAATTTTAATGAGCTTGTCCATTACAATAATTTGCTGAATCCCATTTTTTCACTTATTTTTTTTCCATTTTTTCATTTTAAAAAATGTCTAAATAACCTGAAGTCTTAGATTTCTATGTCACTTTTCAGCTCCATTCTACATAACCCTTCAAACTGTAACCCTTCCCCACCCCCCGCGGGAAGTTTAGTGTTGAAGTGCATGCCTTTGAGGTCCCCAAATCTAGGCTCCCTCCCCCCACTAAGGAAATCCATTTTATGATATCTCTGATTTCAGTGATTTTTCTACATAAAGTCTTCCAATGAAGGGCATGGCTCATAGGTCATGAGATATTTTTAGAAGTTTAACTGTTAGAAATATCTTCTTTTTGTTAACTTTATCTACCCATATGGTCTAAATATTAACTCACTTCTTTTCTTTTTTGTATCCTTTGCTTTTTATATAATTTTCTATAGACATAAAAACAGGTTTAATTTATAAAGTTTTGAAAAACACAGGAATAGCCCCCAAAAATTGAAAAACCTATTAACTCATCCACCCCAAAAATCCACTGAAAAGGATTTCTTAGCAGTTATTTTAATATATATTTCAATTTTAAAAATTAAACTATGATCTAGTGATTTTTTTTTTTAAGTAGGCTTTCCCCAATGTGGGGCTCGAACTGATGACCCTGAGACCAAGAATCACATGCTCTACTGACTGAGCCAGCCAGGCGCCCCAATCTAGTGATTTTTACTCAATATTATAATGTTAACATTTATCCATGCCATTAACTATTCTTGGTGAATATAATTTTTAAAGTGTCTTCAGTTTCTTTATATTTTTAATGTTTTATTATAACTTTTAAGAAGTTTTGAATAATTTAGATATTCGTCTCATAACTATCAACATTTCCTTTATGGTTTCTTCATTTGGTATCATCAATTTCAACACCAAAAGAAGTTAAATATTTGCTTCTATTTTTTGTGTAAATTTTATGTTTTCTTAATATTTCTGTTATCTCTTTAATCCATCTGTCCTTTATTCTGGCATATATTTTATGGTTTAAGGAACTATCAATTTTGCAGAGCCTCACAAATGATATTTTTCTACATAACAGGCCTTAAACATTTGAAATTTGTGATCATGCCCACTCTTCCTCTTCCATCCTAATCACAAGTCTTTTCTACGTTAAATATGATCAACTTCTTTTTTCAAAAGGGTTTGCGAAGTAGTCTCTTCTGTATGTTCTCAGATTTGCAAATTTTGTTTGGAAGTGTGATGTTCACAAGAGGGCACAGGTTTTGTTTTTGTTTTTTTTTTCTTAAATGTGCAATCACTGTCCACGCATCTTAGGGCAGGAAATTATAATTCCATAAATGCAGCTAAGATTAAATGGGGTTGTTGGCTACCACATCATACCCTTGGCATGTATTCAACTGGTACTTAAAAATCTCCCAGATCTTTTTCACATGAACCACTGCTGTCAAGCTCTATTTTCTGAAAATGCTGGCCATTAATCTACAAGGCTTTTATCTACATAGCAGCATATATTCATTTGATATACATTGTGCTTTCAAATGGTGATTGTGCTTCTGATTTAAATGCAATTACCCAGAAACAGAAGGAGGACTCAATGACTGTCTTTGATAAGACTGATCATGTGGAGTCTAAGTTGCTGGGGTCCCTATTCAGCAATCCTTCCTCATCAACACACTCCGTCTTGCTGCTGCATAGGGAACCGGATGGCCATATAGTGAGCAACGCCTTCATTGAAAACACATACCTACAGTATGATAATAGGGATTTCAAGGAATCCCTTTAAGGATACCAAGAAACAAACTTAAAACTCCCCAGAATAAAAGAGGAGTTTCAGGCACCGAAAGAACTGAGCAGACCACTATTTTTTGCAAAGCCCTTTGTGATCTTCTTAAGCCTATCTATTCAGAGTAAAGGTCAAGTGGGCAAACCCAGCAATTCTCTTTTCCCACAAAGCTGCTATGGGTTTTCTGTCCCCTGACAGCCCCATCACTAGGAGTCTATTATCTTCCATTCTGTTTCCAGCACCACCCAGATCTTTAACTGGAAACCCACTAAACAGCTCCTTTTTTTCAGGGGTTGACTTTCAGCTTCTTGTAATGGTTCATGTTATACATCTAAAAGCTTTCTTCCCTTGCTCTGTTTGTTTAAGGAGGGCAATCTGAGAAAGCAGAGCCCACCCTAAACAAGCCTTTCACTACTTAGTAGACCAAAGGCAAGTAAATTTGCTAATGAAGGCCTCTTCTAGTTCATTAGGGGGCACTTTGAAAGTCTCATTTAGATGCCACGTCTGAAAACTGTCTTTAAAGCCCGTCTTCAGAATTTGATTTCTACTTGAAGGAACACTTTGCATTTTCCTTTGAATAACAGTTAGTGGTTGTTTAAAAAACCAACAAACCAAACCTAACCTAACTGGAGTTTACTGTCTTAACACAGACTTGAGGTTGTGTCTGCATTCTATCCAGTACTCAGGGAGTAAGAGATTTTTCTTGCCCCAAAACTTGCTTAGATTGGTGATTGTTTTCTCGTTCAAGTTTTAATGCAGATCAAAAAATGAAACATGAGGAAATAAAATCTAGTTCCTCTGTGTTGACAGCTACTTGGCAGATGAAAAAAATCAAATCCTCCCATTTTCGGAGTTAAATGGAGAAAAAGGAAAGGGGAAAACATGCTTCCTGGCAGGCTCTAAGCTTTCCATTTAAAAGTGTTTGTACACTGATATGATCAGAGTGGGGCCAAAGAAGTCACATTCACAGCAGCAGAGTCAATGCATGTAGTTAAGGCTCAAGTGAGCTGTTTTCTTACATTTCAGGGCATATTTTCTCGCCAGTTCTCGAAGACCAGTTCTTGACACTTACATAAGCACACCTTTAAACGTACACGTACCCTTAACCAGAAAGAGAAATTAAGTGTGAGTAACTTCATGAAAAACTAATGGCCAAAAGACAGGAATATGGGATTTCTTTAGTCTGAAGATAACACTGGTTTATAGAACAGGGTGGTGATATTTACTTACTCATTTACATGTCATGATAAAATGTATTCAAAATGAACGAATTAGAAAAATGTTTGGTTTAGGGTGCCTGGGTGGCTCGGTCGGTTAAACATCCGACTCTTGATTTTGGCTCAGGTCATGAGCTCAGGGTTGTGAGAATGAGCCCCGTGTCGGGCTCTGTGCTCAGGCCAGAGTCCGCTTGTCCCTCTCCCTCTGCTCTTCCACCTGCTATCTCTCTCTCTGTCTCCCCCTCAAATAAATAAATAAATAAATAAATAAAATCTTAAAAAAATGCCTGGTCTACCTTCAGTTGCCAAGTAGAAAAGAAATGCACCTAAAAATACAGGCCACAGGACCCAAATAGCAGAACTTTAGACCAGTTTTTTTCCTTTTATCTTTGTCACATGGCATTCTTTTACCACAGTGCAGCTGTTCTCTTCCCAGTATTTATGAGACAAAGTCAATGAAGAGAACAGTTTGAATTATTAGGTAGCAGTTATCATCAAATAAAATATATTCAAAAAGCCACTCCTCATGCATGTTACATTATGACCTGTTATTTCTGTAGAGTTTCCACTCTTGGAAAATGGCACATGCATTGAAAACAGCTGTCTTCTTAAGATGATGCTAGACCCAGGGTTATATGGATCCCAAGAACATGAAAGAGCCCAGGAGTGGTGCTCAGGGCAAAGAGCTTACAAGAGTTCTGCTGGTGGCTTATAGGATGTTGCCATATGTCCATGACCTGGTACTCTAATCTCAACTCCCTTCTCCAACCTCTTCTTTCAGTCATGCCTCCTCAACCACTCACACATCATTCTTATCCAGACAGATCTATTTGTAGACCTTGTAAAGCACCGTTTTCCCTCTGGTCCCCAAATGTTTGTGCTTGAATTTACTTCTTCATAAAATGTCTTCATCCTCCCATCCCCATTAATCCCAACTGCCTGACTGGGTAACTCACACTCAATCTTCAGTACTCAGTTTGAATCCCAGTTCTATCACGGTGTCAGTTTAGGCTCCCCTCCTGGGCAGTTTCATAGCAGCCCTAGCTGAGCTCTGTAACACTCTGCGGTGGTGGTAGACAGCAGAGTCTTTCAAAATACATCCAAGGTTCACATGCATTAGAAGCTCCTCTGAGAATCGTTAAAACACAAATTTCTGGGTCCCACCATGGTCCTACTGAATCAAAATCTCTGGTAATAGAGCTGAGAAATCTTTAAATACGTTTCTCAAGCCATACCTGTGTATTTCTTAGCTTCAGAACCACAAGGGAGGGAAATACATTTTTTGGAAGAGTGAAAACAGAGATTGAGGGTACTTTTGCTTTTTATTTATTTATTTTATTTTTTTAAAGATTTTATTCATTTATTCATTCGACGGAGATAGAGACAGCCAGCGAGAGAGGGAACACAAGCAGGGGGAGTGGGAGAGGAAGAAGCAGGCTCCCAGCAGAGGAGCCTGATGTGGGGCTCGATCCCATAACGCCAGGATCACGCCCTGAGCCGAAGGCAGACGCCTAACTGCTGTGCCACCCAGGTGCCCCACTTTTGCTTTTTAAAAAGTACCAAGAGAGGGGATGACTTAGTGGCTCAATCTGTTAAGTGTCTGACTCTTTATCTCGGCTCAGGTCTTGATCTCACAGTCATGAGTTTCAGCCCCACACTGGGTTCCATGCTTGGCATGAAGCCTACTAAAAAAAATATCAAGAGAAAAAGGGGTAAAACATAATGATATTTCTTAAATGGAATATAACCTTTGCATGAGGGTAGAACCATCTACATGACTGAAAGTCACAATTTCTTAATTTATTTTTTTTTCCCTTTTCTAGTCTAGAAAAATGAAATCATGCCCTATACATGTCAATTCCATTCCTTCCTGTAGGACATAGAATAATGACTCCTTTTAAAAAGACAGGAGCAAAATGTGTGTGTGTGTATCTGTGTGTGTGTGTGTGTGTTCAAGAGAAGTACTTTTAAAAGAGACATTTTTAATTAACCCCAATTTAGTAGACAATGCTGAAACACAGGGGACTTAAGACACTCCTGACCCATAGCTTTTTACTGATAATGACGGTGATAAATGAGGCCGCACTCTCCAGTCTAGAAATACTTGCCACAGGCATGATTTCTCAACAACTTTTTCCCTCACTTCTCACTGCCCCATATCAAGTAATAATGATGTTAAGCACAAGAACAGAAGACAGAGGGAGCCAATTGAAAGAGATGTAAAAGGAAATGAATATAAATGAGGTTGTGCAGCTCTGGAGACGTTTTTTTTAAAACTCAAATTCCAATGAAGATAGTTTAGAAATTGCAATGACCCTCAAGGTTGGTTCTGCAATGAGTATCCATGTTTCCTGAACAATTCTGGTGTTGTTTCTCAGGTTTTAATTAGCAGTGGTCCCCCCCTAAAAGGATTCTCAGCAATTTCTCGTAGACTCCAGGCCATTTACTCTCATTATGAAAGTCTGCTTTCCTCGTTTCTGCCTTATCATTGATCTTAGCCCAGTTGCTAACGCCAACGATCATCTAATTATTTTCTGTGTAACACGGAGAATAAAAATAAGCTCCTCTGTAAAAACCTACGACGTATTTTATTTTTTTAATGTCTGCTGGCTTTTCAGAAAAAGGGAAATAACCATATAGTTTCCTAAATGCTAAACTATTTCTTTATGTGAGTCAAAAACATTGATTTTGGCATGTTGCCTACACCAAGAAAATCAGTGCTTTGAAGGCAATGAGTGACTGACTACTGACACAGAGCGTGTTATAATCTCTCACCCCCTACCTTCTTGGAAAAGCAGAATTCACAGTGGTTGGTCAGAACCCTGTTTGGGGCTGGAATAGGCCAAGACCACTCAGAAGTTTCTAGAGCCAATTAAATACCCCTGATTTACTGATTTAATAAAGAAACTCTGTCTTCTGACCTCAGAGGGTCAATAAGAACAAACATCAATAAAAGGGAAATGTTTTCATTGAAAACATAGGGAGATCAAGCACAAGGTTTCCAATGTGATTCTGTGATGCACTAATTTATCAGTGAAATGGGCATGGTGAGTAACAACTCATCAAGGAAAAGAGATTTCTGTTCCACAGCCTTCAGACTATGCTATTTAAATTTTTACAGTCAGGTTACAAGCCAAATTACTGAGTAGACCGAGACTCCTGGGCACATTTAGCTAACTTTCAAAGAAACAATAGCTCTTTCTTTTATGTTATTTAAGTCAACCATGAAGCTGAAAAAAAATTTAAGTAGCATCTTTTGCTGATAGCTGATCACATTAATAGACTTGTGTGTGTTGATTTCCTTTCTGCTACACTGACAGGTGCTGTTGGACTGTTAAGGATTGATGAGATCTCGTCTAACAGGATTTGTCTTTACACTTATTTAAAGAAGTACCTCATCGAAGATTTGATAGTCTCAGTGACATGAAAACATGAAAATAATCTGCCATGCTTTTAAAGTTATGGGATATGCCTGCTATCTTAAAAGCAGGTACCAATTCCATTAAAATAAAAATTCATAGAAGAAAAATCAAATGGTAAAGCGCTAGAATAATCCTTTCGGTTGTGGGATTTTGCATATTATTATATCTTTCCTTATTATCATTTTTGAGCATTTACTTATTTTTTCCAAAGATTTATTATGAACATTAATACAAACATATGGCAAAGTTGAAGGAATTTTACAGTGAGCATCTATGTATCTACCACCTACATTTTATTAGTAACTTTACCTGTTTTATCACATTTCTATACACCTGTCCATTCCTCCATCTACCTATCAATTGATCAATCAATCAATCACTTTTTGGATGCATCTGAAAGTAAATTTATAGACCTACTACACTTTCCCCTAAATATTTAAGGATAAATATCATTAAACAGGGTTCCCTATTTGTTTGGTTTTTTAAATGTAATATTTACACAAATTAGAATTCATAAATATTAACTTCAAAATCACTAAATTTTGACAAATGCACACAACCTCATCCTAACTGAAATGCGAAGCCTCTACCAAGCATGATCTGGCTTCAGCCTGTTGCTCTAACTGCCGCCCAATCCCTCATGGCCCGGCCCACTCATCTTCAGTTGAACCAGCCTTCTTTCTTGCTTTCATACAACTGAGCCCCTGTTGCCTTCACAGCCCAAGCACAGATTAATCCTTTTCTTTCTGCTTCTCCTCATTCTTCAATTGCCACTTGTATTTTTTAAATTTTTTACTACTTTCAAATATCACCTCCTTAAAAGTGCCCTTACTGCTTGCCCTTGTGGATTATGTCTTCGCAGTAATGCTCTGTAACCATTCTTATCAAACTTTGAATTAGACTTTGTGTTTTCTTTATGTAATGTCTGTGGACATCACTAGACTCTGAGCTCCTGATGGCAGGGACGCTATATTTCTAATTCACTACGCCATCTAACACGGCGTAACATAGTAGGCATACAGCGGGTAACTGTTGACTGAATCAATTATAGTCTCTTTGCATGCTTCTTTCTTAGATACTACTTGTTCATTCCACCATAACATGCCATATTATTTCTTAGCCCATTTATATATTTATCTTTTCTCTCTTCCTACAGATGGTAAGTTTTTGCATTTTAATTCTTATTCACTCATTCATCTCTGTTTATTTTTTTTATTTTTATTTTTAAAGATTTTATTTATTTATTTGACAGAGAGAGAGGCAGTGAGAGAGGGAACACAAGCAGGGGGAGTGAGAGAGGAAGAAGCAGGCTTCCCGCTGAGCGAAGAGCCCGATGCGGGGCTCGATCCCAGAACGCTGGGATCATGACCTGAGCCAAAGGCAGACACTTAACGACTGAGCCACCCAGGCGCCCCCATTCATCTATGCTTATTAAGCACCTACTCTACACTGGACATAACTAAACACTGGGGCATTTGATAGGGAATGAGACAGAAATGTTTTTGTCCTCGCCCCACAAGAGGAAACAGAAAACAGAGAAATAGAATGCAGCCTGAAAAGTATGTTGGCAATGCGAGAAGAGACACCTAACTTGGATCAGAAGGGTAGGAAAGACTTACCATTGAAAGTAGCCTCCAAGTTGAGGCTTGGAGTAGATCTTAGTCTTACTATACTTCTTTTTCACACTAAAATTCAAGACCACCTTCTCTCTTATGTGTGAACTCCCTTCACTTTTATCAACATGGACTGTGGAGCACTTTTCCCAACTCGGAGAAAGAGCTAGTAATAATAAGGTGTCAGAGTGACTCTCACTTGGTTTCTGGCAAGTAAAATCCAGGACAAGTTCAAAGCTATGACTATATTATCTTTCTCCCCAATGGTCTCCTTCTTGAATATCCCACAGTGACTATGAAGTTTCAGCTCAAAGGACTTCTTATTTTTCTCCTCCGTGCCCTGGAGTCTAGCTCCAGAATATGAAAGCACATTTCAAGGGCCACAGAAGCACTGAAGTCGGTCAAAGCCCATTCCTTTCCAATATTTGTTAACTTTTCTCAGAGTACAGAAACATGTCACAGGAGATTTTTGTCTTGCCGAAAAACACAACAGAAAATAGGATAGGTTGAGTACATTTTGCATGTTCCACATTTTCACTTACTCCTTTAAATTCATTCATTCGTTAAATGGATACAGAATTACATGTGTCTTTGTCCTGACTCGCTCGGTAAGCACAAATTCCAGAGATTGAGAACAAGAAAGCAGACAAATGAAAGAGTTTTAAATATTACATGAATACTCAGTGGTCTTCCTGATTCTGATAGCCCTTCTAGGGAAGACGTTCTTTCTCAGTGCAAAACAAGTTCTAATGAGTGAATCAAGTTGGACAGAGAGGCTGAAGTTCACTTTTGCATTAACAGATGGAAAAATCAAGACGCTGCATATAAATTGTACTACTGTTAGTGACAAAATTCAACAGTCACCTCTTTTTACCATGGCACCCATCATGTTCAATGAGAAAGCTAGTGTGCCCATTTTTCAAATGCATAGTCAGTTCTACCATAAGTCTTGTTTTGAAAATGCAAATTGCCAACAGGGAATAATCTGAGCATGACAAATTTTCCACTTGATTATACATTATTTTGTATGGGAGAAACAAGAGATGAACCCAGAAAACAGTACCTAACTGAACCTGCAACACAGGAAGACACAAAAATCCATGCGTGTATACATGCACGTATTCATGGGCATGCATGCACGCGTACACACACACACATACGCACACACACCTCACCCATCTACTAGCTACTTCAGTTTACCACATGTGTTCCATCTGGTGTTACAGCTTCCTGTCAGATTTCAGATAAACTCTCCTTCCACCTCCTCATAATAACTTCCAAGCAGCAGCTCTTCTGTAAATAAACTTCAGGTCTCTTCCACAGTAAAATTCATATTTGGTGTAGCATTTATGTATTTTGTAACCATGTACATGTTTAAAACTATGCTATTATTTTTATTAGGTTTCCATCTTTCTCTGTGCACATGCCTAATTAAAAATGTTGAGTGGTATGCCCCAAATCCATTTTTCCATAAGTACTTGTGATTTTTATTTCATGATTTTGCATCGTGAGGTGAGTTTTAGGATCACATATGTTGTGTTGTAGCAGAAACTACTGTACAATTACCCATTGCTAAGTGTGATTTTGATGAAGTACCTCTCCATAATTTAAAAGGGCTCTATGACATTAAATGCAAATTAACTTAAAATAATTTTTATTCTAATAATTTCCTGTGATTATCCATTTACCAGATTGATAATAACTAGGGATATAAGAAATTATAACTTGTTTGGTGAAAAAAATTTCCAAGGAGAAAACTAGCTGGAGCAATCATTAACTACTAGATTTAAAATAGTAACCTATAATCCGTTTCTCTGAAATTGAGAAAATGCCCCTCTATTACATAATAGTATCTTCAAAAAGTCCATGAATTATTTTCTTGGAGGTAGAATATTCAACTTTTCTGAAGCTAGGAAAGATTCCTCTATATAAGAGAGCTGGAAGAAAACCACAGACATGAAATTAAGGGCAGACTGCAACCATAGCGATTGTTCAACTATTACACTGCATAGTGCAAAGATATACAACTAACTACAGAGACTAATATGGATGAATGGTCTAGCTCGAGTTCTGGCATTTTTGAGTCAGCCACCTTACTAAAATGTGAAGATGGCTTACTCATGACAAAAAAAAGTCCTAGGTTGTCCCTGTTAATTAACTCTAGAAATAACTTGAGCTAAAAGAACTCTTTCAAGCTACTAGTATAACAGAATATTTTACCAATATATCCTAGAATACTGCTAATTGCTCTATAACCAATAGAACTATAGAAAGAGATAGCAAACCAATTAAGGAAGGGTGTACAGCTGTTGTCCCCAGGACATTATGCTCAATTTTTCCAGAACACACTCAATATTATGATTTTGGAAATAATAATCTTTAATGCAATTTCATGGGTTATGTATTTTCTAGTGTCTACTTTCTATGAAAGATGTATCATGGGATTTTCATAATGCTTCAGTGAAAGCAGGAAACATTTTTTTTGAAGTGCTCATAAACTCTGAATAAACTGCCTTTAATCAGACTTAGATTTTTGCTTGCCTTTTTCTTTCTTGTAAAAAAAAAAAAAATAGAGACTTAATATGAAACAGCAGGTCTGCAACTTTCTCACTAAGGAAATAAAAGGAAAAAAACCTGACAGAGCAAATCCAAACCAATTAAGCAGAACAGAAACCATTTTAAAGTGAATAAAAGCATAGCCGAACATCAAATATAGGTCTAATATTGATGTGAATACATTATGCAGCTCTAATTGTGAAATTTACATAAGTGTATCATGTCAATTCTAATACATTCATTATATTTTATTAAAATATTATTAAAAATCCATATTTAGGTGGCTCTGAATACTGGAACTAGTGGTTTTACATTATCATAGTTCTTTTGGTATAATCTGAAATTCTCAAGGATTCAAAAATGCAAGAGATTTTAAATTATTAGGATCAATGTTCTTATTTATTGAAAATTCACAAATCACAATATTATATAAGTGAGGAAATCAAAGCCTGTCTTTATGTTGTGGCATATCGTATTAGGAACATGTAGCAAAAGGGAAGAAAAATCTAGAATTTTATAATTCTATTGGCAATAAAAGGTATAGCTCTTTTCCCCTATATAGATATGATAAAACAAAAAACTATAAAATCAACTACTGAAAAATTTTGATTAGCATACATCACCATATTTTGTAGTGGGTAGAGGAGATAATGAGGACCTGTCCAAAGCAGAACTATAATTAGCTTTCCTGCAACACTGCAATTCAGCAGAGATGTTATTGGATCACTAGAATGCTACAGCATTAATGATAAGGGTCTCATGTGATGCCATATGATTCTGTAATAAGAGCAAACGCCCAACTAAGAAAACTTTGCTAAATTGTTTTTGCAGCTTCAAAACAAATAACAGAGTGGCAGCATCCTTATCAGAGCCCAGGACTTCAGTGTGATTAATTTCACAATTTAGCTGTAGTTTATTTCGGTGTAGAGATAAAGGCAGAGCTGCCAGTAAACTTTGCACATTCATGCTTCTAAACTCATTAATAATCGGTATGGATTTTCTTTTCAATCGCTGTAACAAAATCCACTGTAAAAGAAGCTTTGCAGCTAAGGAACTCCATTTACAGACATTGGCGCTGTTTTAGTAGATCAAAGTCATAGAGAAGTCTATCAACATAACTAAATACCGAATTTGTTCTCCCAGAGATCACTCTATTTTTAACAAGACATTTCTCATAAAGATGGTCCTGGACCTGAACTTGGGAGATTCTATAACCAAAGTAATACAAGTGAAAATCGAAAACTATATCTCTTCTTCCTCTGTTAAAACAAAGCTCCCAAAGAACCACATATCACTAATTGTGCAGATTAGAAGAATGAATCCCATGGCTTTGGAGTCAAGATGATTGTCCGGGAACAGGTACCCTCTTAATAATTCAACCATGTAAACATCTCTTTTTGAAAATATCTGTAAATGAAATGATAAAAATATATTCAAAACTATTGTAGGGAGCAAAAATATACTTCTCAAAACAAGATAATTTGCAGAAAGTACTTTCAACTTTTCACTGATAAATAATGATAGTGAAAATGCACTTATGACTCAAACACCCTTAAAAAGATAGGTATATTCTTATTATCCGCATTTTGCCTCTGAGGAATCTAAGCACGAATTATCTGAGGTGTGCTGGAATAGAAAATGTGTACCCTGTGCAGAGCTTCCTAAACAGCTAGGTGTATTTTAAAATTGAAGAAGAGTGACACTGGTTTCTGAAGATACCTAGTTTTCTAGAAAGGAGCTACAGATATCTTCTCCTTTTCATGTTATCCATACCCAGTGAAGCAAATCACCAGTAAACTGAGGGCCTTGTAGTACTAGGATCATCTCTAAATGCTGTGTCCTTCCTTCTCCCCATGTGAAGATGACACAAGGCAGCTATGCTTATAATCCCTAAATCCTCAAAAATTCAGATTTTAGTCTCCTTCTGCCCTATCACGCAGCAAGAAAAATTAAACCTCTGATGCATATCCAAGTTCACAGGCCACGATCGGCTTATTTTTCTTTTACAGGCCCTTGCAAAAAGCAGTCCCTTATAAATAGTCTTCTTCATCAAGGCTAGCCCCAACAAATACAGATAAATAATGAAACATCCTAAGCTTCTAGAATGTAAAAGATTTATAAGCGTGGCTGGCAAGAATGACGTGAAGAAAGGTTCAGAGGTCATTAGATCCATAAACTCAAGGGGAAAAATCTGAATCATTTAGCAAAAAGAAGAGTGTTAATGTGAGTTTTTGTTCTCTTTTTTCCTTTTCTTTCTATGTTTTAAGACAAAGTTTATTGAACAACACACAAACAGCCCCTTAGCTGTCTGAGATGGTTAGGGTCATACATATGTTTCTGATAGATGAAAGAGTAATACTTTCAGAAACAAAGCAATTTTTTTTGAACTATTTTTGAAGGAACACTTGGAAAAAAAAAACTACTACATATTTCCTTGTTAATGTGGTATGCTGAAAATGTAATTAAGGGGCGCCTGGCTGGAACAGCAGTTGAGCGTCTGCCTTCACCTCAGGGCGTGATCCTGGCGTTATGGGATCGAGCCCCACAACAGGCTCCTCCACTAGGAGCCTGCTTCTTCCTCTCCCACTCCCTCTGCTTGTGTTCCCTCTCTCGCTGGCTGTCTCTATCTCTGTCGAATAAATAAATAAAATCTTTAAAAAAAAAAAGAAAATGTAATTAAACCTTGTTTGATTTTTTAAAGCATCATTCCTCAAAACACATTCTATGGAACACTGGTTTTAGAAGTGGGATGTTAATGGTATTTCAGAAAAAAGTGTTCTGAGGTCAAATAAATTCAGGACATGCTGATGTCAACGTGGATTTTCCTAAAACAATGAACGTTCTCATTTTGACTGGCTAATTGGGTAGGAAACATAAACCCGTATGTCAGAGTGTGTAGTGACCCCACAAGCACCAAGATATGGGATGTCAATCTTTCTCTTGTATCTCATGGCACTACTCCTTCACCAACTCCTTACTAGAGGTTGAAATGTGAGAAAGGGAGAGAAAAGGAGAGAGTGTACAAGAAGAGAGGACGAGCCAAGAGTATACATTCCCACAATACTGATCGCTTTCTCTTATTCATATTTCTCTCCTGTCTCCCAGCATTCTGTGGCCACAACTTGGCCAATTGTTGCTATTGGTTTTGACTGGCAGTCCTGCCACTTCTATTCTATTTGGCAAAGTAGCGTAGCCTAGCTACCCTCAGCTGCTTTTGCTGGTATTACTATACAGACATTTTAAAAAATCACAGATAGATAGGCTCACTATTGTTCTATATGAATAGAAATGCCAGAAAGATACGTAATGGGATAAAGGGAGGCACCAAATTATTTTCAGTGGGAGATGACTTACCTGTGTGTTTACTGGCTTTTTAATTTTTTCCCTATGAGTAGTAGTAGAGAAAAAGATATAGCCCAGATGAATTTAGTCACACTGAAAAAAGTACTTTGCTCTCTTAAATGTGAGAAATTCAAACAAGACCACTTTTTTTTTATAACCTTCCTTAATAGTAAGTTTGTAGGGCTAATTCATATCACTTACCATGAAGGGAGGATGTTAGGTTCTCTCTAGTTATTCAGTATTCCCATAATTATTTCAAATATTGGTATGATTTTAATTGATAAATAAATAATTCATTAAGTAAGTGAGAATGAGTAGAAGGCTCTACTTTTTTCTCTACAGTAAAAAGATAATAATGCATCTATAGTGAGACTCACATACAATTTAAAGCGTTTTATATAGGTTTCAAACAGGTAGTAATGGTGATGGTTAAAAAAAGAAAATTAGAATTTCTAAGACCTGACACTAAAAAGATTAAAAGAAGAAGCAGCAGCAAGGGAAAGATTCCCGGAGTGCTTGAATAACATTTCACCATGCCTCAGTGAACTTTCCAAAGGAGTTCAGTGAAATGAAATTTAAAAAGTGCTCATCAGCAAACAGCTCTAACATGGTTTTCTTTAATAAACTTACACTTAGTGCTTACATCACGTTTCCATCTCCAAGGTACATTACAAACATTAAGTAATTTTTTAGCACCCCTGAGAATTAACAATGATATTTTGCATTGATAGAGTTGCTCATTTGAAGCATTTAAAAGAACTTCACAATATTAAATTTAAGCCAGTCTCAACTGATTTTTAAAAAGAGAAGAGGAATAAAAACACTACGAAAAACTGGTGAGGCTATTGGAAATAGACTTGATGCAACATTACAATTTAGAATACCTGATATCGAAATTTGATTTTTGACCACACAGAAGCATTCCTTCACGAAGGCAGTTTAAATTCAACGGTGTTTGAGAAACTGGTTCAAAAATGGATACAGAAGGGTTAATTTCAATTTAAAGCCACCAGACCTCATTTTTGCATTTCATTTCTATGCACTTCCTGAATGGTCAAATACGTCCCTCTCATCATTATCCGGCTTAATGAAAGGAAGCAATGGCACTGCTAAATCAAGACATTATATCAAAATCATTCATAATGGACTTCAAATGAATTTATTACTCTCCTTGCAGTAAATTTAACTTTTAAAATTGTATGTTTCAAAGATATTACTGAAATTATTTTACATTTAATTAATAGTTGAAGAACTCCTTGGTTAGTGGTAAGAAATCTATCCAAGGTGTTTTTTTCTTAAATCAATATTTGACTAATAAAGACATTTCTGAATTACTCTGGCCAGGTGTTATTTGCTTGATGTGTTACTACTCAATTTTTGTTTATCCTTAATAACTGCAAACTACTGTTTTTAAAAATCTTGTAAAAAACAGGTGTAATTCCTGTTTTGCATATTTATGTATATGTATATACACACATATATAAATTATTTTATTTAATGATCACAGAAAAAATAAGCAGTGTTATCACAGTTTTAGAGATGAAATAACTGATGCACCGTCATTAACTTACCTAACTAGGATGATATATCTAGTGATGGAGTGAATGGTATAGTCAGGATTCGAACCAGTCTGCTTCAGGAGCATGGGCTCTTAAACACTGTTTCAGAATAAGTCACTTACATGAAGTCAAATTGTATAGGAAAGTACCAAGACCAACAGATGCCAGGCAAGTAGATAAATGGATAATTCAGCACCGAGGAAAGAAAGGCAGCCTGGGTAAGTCCATTCAAAAGCTGAGTTTGGAGAATGGCTGATAGAGTCTACTAGACACACGCCCCTGTCACTATATCACCTTCTTGGGTCTCATTTATGTTAACTGTACAACAGCATGACTTCCCAAAAACAGAGGGAATTAGAAAGTCTTGAAAGTCCCTACTATTTTTAACAACATATATGCATTTTCTTCTGCCCCTGTCATTCGCAGTTAGAAAAAGTTTGGTTAGGAAAAATAATAGCAAGCTTACAAAGAATAATTAGCAATGTATTCTAAATAGTTTGCTAAATAACAGTCAGTTTGCTAAATAACAAATATATGCAGAGGTCTCCTTTACTTTTCTCTTAGAAGTCCCAGGCAGGAATATATGCATGCACGTGCACGTGCGCACACACACACACACACATTCATATAAAATATATAGTATGTATAGTTTCTTCTTGTATTATTTACTATGCTGATAAGTCTGGCAAGTATGTCCTAGGTTTAGAGGACATAATGATGAACAAGACAGTTCTGGCCCTCAAAGAGCTTATATTCCAGTGGAGAGAACATGTAAGGAAATATGCTAATTGGAGACAGAGTGAGTAGGAAGCTGATAATATTTCAGTAAGGCTAGTCAGTAAAGGAATAGATGATAAGAATAAGAAAATATTCTGCCAGACTATTCCAAGGACAGGAATAGCTAATGCAGTAGGCTTGAGCCCGGAATCAGCTTGGATAGGCCAAGAGACAGCAAGGAGGCCAGTGTGACACACGCAAGAGGAGACTGGTACATGACCAGATTAGAGGGGCCACCGAGAGATTAGGGAGGGAATCAGCGGTCTTTGCTCTTTCTGTTGTTATTTTTCAAGTTTAATTAGAAGCTACTAGAGTGTAATAAGCTACTTATTTTTACGACTCACAGTATGAATTAGTGTTTTAAGTACTATTTCCCAAAGACTTCTTAACTCTTTTTTTTTTGTTTTTAAAGATTTTATTTATTTATTCAACAGAGATAGAGACAGCCAGCAAGAGAGGGAACACAAGCAGGGGGAGTGGGAGAGGAAGAAGCAGGCTCATAGCAGAGGAGCCTGATGTGGGGCTCGATCCCATAACGCCGGGATCACGCCCTGAGCCGAAGGCAGACGCTTAACCGCTGTGCCACCCAGGCGCCCCATCAAAGACTTCTTAACTCTTAAGAGATTCCTTTGGATGACCTAATGATACCTATCTGCTAGCCTAAATACACTTAGATTTTATATGAACAATCAAAGCTATTGGCCAGTCATCTTTCTCCCTCAGGCTTCTGTAAAATCCATAATTTTTAAGAATTTAATAAATTCCTCCTTTGGGAACTCACTGAAAATTTGATATTCGACAATATTGCCTTTTTTTATCTTTTCTTCAAGTTTGTTTATAGATTTTAGAGATACAACATGGAAATTGATGTCTCTAAATAGAATTCTACCAACTCAAAAACAGTGTAGCAAAGTTTATTTGAGCTATTTATTTGTTGTCTTTATTTAATATTGTTCTTTATGGGGTTTCTGTGGGATTATTGAATTTTTTTAATGTTTTCTTATTATATTATATTACAATGTTTCTATATAATGTAGTCACCATACAGTACATCCCTGGTTTCTGATGTAAAGTTCGATGATTCATTAGTTGCGTATAACACCCAGTGCACCATGCAATACATGCCCTCCTTACTACCCATCACCAGTCTATCCCATTCCCTCCCCGAAGCCCTCTTAAGTCTAAGTGATGATAGCACTTGATGTGTTCCTTATTGTATGATATGAATACTCTATTTTTCACTAAAGATTAAATCAGCTAACTTTACAAAATTTAATTCAATCATAAGTATTTTATTTTATATATAGCTATATGTTAATCCATTAAACCTGATCACCCTTTTCAAATACTGACAGAATAAATTCCTTAGTCCTCAATCGTGGCGACGGCTATCAAAATAGTACATCTCCATATATGCTGATAATCTACTAAAAGTTTGATAGAACAAAACTTTCTCTATATATTATATTGGAAATGGAAAGACAAGCAACCAAATCGGGATTAACCTTGTTAACATGGAATTCCACAGTGAAAAGAGGACTGGTTAGATGGAGGCCTGTTTCTTATTAACCTCATTTCCCTTACTCACTATGTGATCTTGGGAAGTCCACTGAGGGCCTCAGCAATCCCATTTACGCGATGGGGTTACTTGCCTGACAACAGGTAGTCGTAATGGACTGCCTTATGAAGTCCTTTAGGAACCAGTACAATTAGCCAAGAGGACATGACATGTACCACACGTTTAAGGAGAACAGGCCTCAGAACTGGAGCAGTGGACTAATAATTCTTTCTTCCACTGACTGCCAGAGCTCAGAGTCTAGCTCTGCTCCTCATGAGTCTTAGGGGAGTCTTGCAGAGTGGTGACACTCTGCAAATGCATTAAAAAATTAGCTGAAATATTATATTGAAGCAGTCTTCAATTATACTTAGAAATGTACAGAGAAGCATATAAATAGCGACTCTTGGTAGATTTATTCTAATGGAAGCTTCATGGCAGGGTTTAATAACGTTGGAGGTAACTAAACTGACAGCTGTGGGGGCAGAACCTTGGGTGCGTCATTCTGGAAGGGAGGACAGAGTGAATCCAATTTAAACAATGACAGAGCTGTCACCTCACTCAACTTATTTTCATTATTAGTTGCCTTTTGCTTTTCTATTTTTGCAAAGGAGAAGGTTTAGAGACAATTCATATATCAAGTATATCTCAAATTTCAGAGAATGCTTTACAAGCTAAATTGCTAAGGTTTACGTTTTCCCTCCCTACTTATAAGGATATATCATTTCCATCCTTTCTTTTCTCTGCTTCATTCCATATGCCCCCCTTATTTTCTTAGATATATTAATTATAGGGATGAATCTTTTTTTTTCTTTTAGGTGAATAATAGTGAAAAAAGAAGGGGAACAGCTGAATGAAGTTTGGGTTTCTGTTCTACTCCATCCGGAATCAAATAGGGCTTTTCTCTATCATTTTATGACAGCAACAGTCAGAATGTAGGGTTTTGCTTTTGTTTCGTTTGGTTGTTAATAGTACCCAGTGGTAGACTCAGCACACCAAGTATGCAAATTCAGTAAGATGATACTCTTAGTTATGCTGCTTTATACTATCTAATCAAGCGATCGATTCGTAAATATTTATTAGTTTGGCAATAATATATCTAATACAAGGGGAAGCACTGCGGGGAGAATGTGTCAAGTTTTAGACAATTTTGTCACTAAGATAAGCTTAAAAACATTATAAGACAGTATACAAGAAGGCAATAAATGAGTTTTGTGAGCAATCTGAGTTAGAAACAAGAACAAATTCTCTTTTTTAAAAAGATTTATTTATTTTAGAGAAAGAGAGAGAGTTCCTATGAGTGGGGGTTGGGACAGTGGGAGGGAATATTCAGGCGGACACACCGCTGAGCACAGAGCCCGACTGGGCTGGATCTCACAACCCATGAGACCATGACCTGAGCCAAAACTAGGATTTGGACACTTAACAAAAGTGGTTAGGTCCGTTCCAAGTGGTGCATGATGCTCAACAGAGTGAGAAAGTGCGAAGCCATGGAATTTTCTACATATTTCCTTTGATAAATTACAACTCCCAACAATGTCTGCAAATTTTTAACATGGAAGTATGGTATATAATAACACCTGGGACATACACTTTTATATAGAAAAGCTGTTGAGATTAACATGTTATCATTTTATGGTTTATATTACTTAAAAATAAAATAGCCATTTTAAACATTGACACTTCAGACCTGGCAGGACCCAGAGGGAGAAACTGTATCTGGTAACAAAAGGAAAACCACTGTGACCTGGCCCACCTCTAAACAGCAAATCAATTAAGCTCCCCCCTCTTTGATGAAGTTTTCATCTCTGGAATTCTATTTATTTACATTGTATGTCCCCCAAAGCAAAGAGAGAAGCATTGTCCTATCACCAATACCAGGATGGTTATGAAACCATCTCTTAAATGGTCTATGTAGCTATTTTAATTATCGTGTCTAGAATTAAGGTAATTTCTTTTTTCATTCAACAAATATTTATTGAGTTCCTATTAATTTCCAGGAACTGGATTAGATCAGGGGCTAACAGTGACTAAGACAAGCATAAACTTGGAAGGTCCCCCAAACGAATGTAGTATAGAGAACATATGTAGAAGTGCCTAAAATTCAACTTGACACATAATAAATATGTAGTGATGAAACTTCATGATATTAATACTGATTTCATACAATATGAAGACTACATCTGAATCATAAAAGTATGAGAAATTTATAATCCAAGCAGTTGGTTAGACATCTCTGAGAGGGTGTTTGTAGCATTTAGAAGTCTCCTTAAATCTCAGTCTGGAAGTCTTGTTACTTTGATCCTGCTGGGGCCAACTGAATCAAATGACACATCTAAATAAATGGATCTACAGAGACCTTATTCAACATGGCAGGCGCTGCTGATTTAAATGAGACTTGAAATCCACCACAGCAACTTGAAACTTCCCCTACTTTCCCTACTTACAGCTTTTCCTACCTACAGCTGATGTTCGTTTCCAGAAAAGAAACAGTAACAGAAGCGATGTCATTTCTGAAAAGCAACTAAAACCAACCAACCAACCAACCAACCAGTAAGCTTATCCCATCATCTCCGGATCCCTCAAAATGTAAAATTGAGACATATTAATTATGAGGCAATAATGAAACACTAATGTCACCAATGTATACTAATGGTAAAATAGAAGAATCAGAAATTCTTGATATCATAAATATACGTCAAGAAAATACACACAGGACTTAATATCTGCTAACCTTCAATAATACTTAGTCTTTTATTATTAAGAAAATATCTTACTACTTTTGTCTGAAATAAGATGGATGACAAGTAATAAAATACTTATAAAGAGGGCACTGTTTTATTTCTCATCTTAGTCAAGCCAGAAAGTAACTACATTTTTCAAGAGAGAATTCTTTCAACAAGCATCTCATTAGTGCTATTATAAGCGTTGTAATATACTGACGTAAATGTTAAATATAACTATTTCCGAGGCTGTATTTATTTTCCATCATATATGTCTTAAACACTTAAAAAATTCTGACAGAGAATTTGTTTTCAAAATCAATATGACAATGATAGCTCTTGAAACATTGTTCTAAGTCATACAGAAAAAAAAATGTGTTGAGGGGAAAAGAAGAAAAAGCAACGCCCAAATCTGGTGATACTAACTTTACGCAAATATTTGCGATTCTTTAGACATAGTACATCAGTTAAGACAAAGCAGTAATGTATATGCTGCGTTATTTTATAACTGTCAGTTCTAAAACTTCAGTGCTGGATATACTTTGTTTCCATATTTTAATTTTTCACCTAGAAGTATCTTTTCCCTCTAAACCTCTAATGAGAAGTATCGCTTAACACAAAATGAATGTGCTGTAATACTTTCTTTGAAATCTTGCAGTCAACTCTTGGCATATAACTTTCTAATAGGAAAAAAAAAAAATCCCACATACTTCATTTTCCCTAAAGAGCAGCATGAGATTTCCAATCCTCTGCTTGAACACATAAAATATTAAGAGCCAATTTTCAGCTGCACCTCTGTCACTTCCATTATCATTCTACACGTCCAGAGGTGATAATGGACTCTGTAAATTGCAGTCTTTCTCCATCCCAGACAACTGAGGGTTTCACCAGGGGACAATTCCACACAAAGGGTGGCCCAGATGTATGTTAATGGCACCAAGCAGAGAGCTGCAGACACCGCCGTACAAGATAATGTGATGTGTTACCCAGAGGAAATTCAAAATGAACAGAAAACAATTTCCTTAGGAATTCAGTAAAATCAACAATGACCTGTTCTTGCTCACAAATCACACGGTGTAGCACTATCTTCCCAGAATCCTGGAAACAGAAGATTAAGATACTCTCCGAACATCCCACCTGTAAGGAATTGTCTGTCTGAACCAACACAGAATGAACGCTTGTGGACACTGAGATTTAAAGAACTATGGAAAAGACTGTTATTTCCCAGTTACTTTTTTCAGACATCCCCAACAGACCTGCCAGTATTAGCAGAATTATCTTCCAGCATGAAGTGAAAAAAAAAAAAGAGTGAGATAAAGGAAAATGTTTCTCTTATTCAATGCTGAAATGACACCCCCCACTTCTCTATGGTGGGCAATTTGTGTATTAGAAGCAAGCTGTCTTGTAGAAAACTAAATGGGGTTGACACCAGGTTTTTAAATGATTAGACTTCCCACTATGCCACGGAAAGTAAGAAAATCAAATTTTAGGGAAAATATACAGGAGGAAGTGATTTGGATACAGTTTTGCTCCCCTTTCCATAGGCACTATTCTAACGATATATCTTACTTTAGTACTGGATGAGTATTCACTGAACCCATCCAACTGAGTACTGATGCTTTGGGCAAGGAGGTGGGGCTAGGGGTGGAAGACAGGTTGTGCCAAGAGAAAAGAATGCCTAGACAAAGAAAAGAGACAAAATAAAATTAGGTTGCTTTGCCCAGATAATTAAACGTAGCTCTTTTACATATTAGACAATAATACACACATATATAGACAATACAGACAATAGTGCGTGACAATATAATCAATAATGCGTGTATCTATATGTGTATATATTTTGACAGTCTATATATACACATATCTACACACACATTATTACTGCTTACATGCTAATAAAGCTACATGTAGGATAACTTATGGTAAGGTCAACTGTAATTCTATAAATACACTTTGGGGCCAATTCTATATTCTTCAAAGTAAGTTTAGGAAAGGCATACCTCAAAAACAACACACATACAAAGGCACACACATAGGAGGAGAAAAAGAAATGAAGGAAGAAGAAAAAAAGAGAAGAAAGGGAACCCAGTATAATTATTTCCCTATTTATTAATTTAGGTAAAATATTATCCGTGAGCAGCACCTCTTCTCTTCTCCCCTCCTCCTCCCTTCAACAAACAGCCAGCACTCCAGTGTTTCGACGGCACTGTGCTAATTAAGCATTAAGACTCTACTGATTCCAGCCTTCAAGAGAAGACAGACAGCAAGCACATCATACAAGACAGTGTGGAACCTGCTGAGGGACAGGTAAGAGAGAGCTTCTTTGCAGGGCACCGCCATCTTTTTAGTTTTCAGGATTTATTCTTAGGCTTTTACATCTTTGCCCTCCATATCGCTTTCCACAAGAAAAATAGGGTATAAAATCAAGACATAAACAGATTTTAAATGTATACATATTTATAATTAAAAGCACTGCAATTAAGAATAAGCAAAACCACAGACACAGGAAGTATATTAGTGGTTCAGGGGGGTTGTGAGGGAGAATGGAGAACCATTTCTTGAAGAGTACAGAGCCTTCTTCCAGGGTGATGAAAAGTTCTGACACTAGAGACACACTATGAAGACACTAACAGCCACCAAATTGTACAGTTTAAAATGGTTAATTGTCTACTCTGTGCACTTCACCTCAATTAAAAAAAACAACTGAAATATTTCATTTGCAATTTTGTGGTATTGTTTGAAACAGTTACTGTGAAGTATCACAAAAATGTACAGGATCAATCAGCCTCTCTCTGTTTTTCTCTTACTCTCTATATACAGAAAGTACATGATTCTCTTTGAAAAAAAAATCAGAAAATTTCGATATAATTGGGACACTATAGCAAAGTTAATGTCATTGAGATACTTTTTCAAGTTCGTCAGATTGTAATAATACAGTAGCATAACAGGACGTACTATGATTACATATGCCAGTCTTCTCAAAAACTTTCTTTTCTATGAATTTTTAATGAGGCAAGTAATTTTTCAAGGTCATTAAGAGAGCAAGCAGTAATTCAGACATTACGTTTGTTCACAGTTTCTTGGCAGCTCTGTAAGAAAACAAGCAAGTGGGATGTGGAGGAGGAGAAATGACATACTGAAGAAGAGGTGAATCAGAAGTACCATGTCATTAGCTGCACATAATACGTGACTGACTTTTTAACCTGGCAGAACATACCTAGGTGTTCTTGAACATAGAATGAGACTTAGAATGAATCATCTTCTGGTTGCAATTGTCATTAATAACGTATACATAAATTTTTAAATGTTCACATCTGTAAAATTCATTTTCTAATGATTTCAACTCATTTCTAATGAGTATCCAAATATCTGCTAACCATTTATATATAATTTTATGATTAAGTCTCTGGGAAGCACATTAAAAAATCTACACCTATCAATATTTGCAGACCAGAATGAGATATGTCTTAAAAACCTGGAAGTAACAAGAAATTATATTGCCTTCTTAACGTTAAACTATAAAATGGAAATGCAGTGCAACAAGAAGGGGTAACAAAATGTATATGTGTATTAAAAATAGTGTCTCGGGGCGCCTGGGTGGCTCAGTCGTTAAGCATCTGCCTTTGGCTCAGGGCGTGACCCCTGCATTCTGGGATAGAGCCCCACATCGGGCTCCTCCGCTGGGAGCCTGCTTCTTCCTCTCCCACTCTCCCTTCTTGTGTTCCCCCTCTCGCTGGCTGTCTCTCTCTGTCAAATAAATAAATAAATAAATAAATAAATAAATAAATAAAATCTTTTAAAAAATTAAAAAAATAAAAATAAATAAAAATAGTGTCTCAATTCCTGGAGAAGGCAAAGGACCATTAATCATTCAGGGGATTACATGGAAAGGGGGGTCATAGAGGTCAATGTTCAAAATACCTTTCAAACACTGTTCAGGAGAGTATGAACTTTGGGCAATAAACTTCAAGAATTTCTTCCCATTGGCAAAGTCATGTCTAGGCTAGAGATAGATGCAGGGGCTTACATTTTTCCTTTTTCATTAGCAAGACCTTCTCTACTGCATTTGGTGTCCATCTGTAATGGCCCAAAGCCATATGATTTATGTAATCCTCCTTGTCCCGATTCCAAACAACATATATTACTTATTTTTCCACGCATATATGCCTACAAAGAGAAAATCCTTTTGTCATATAGACTGTGATATTCTTGTCCTTGAGATTTTGACTCTTACTGTACATGAATAACGTGGCATTCCATCTGATTTGATTTCCCATGTATATAGACTATGGGGAGACAATGCACCATTATGGTCCACGGCAGTATTCCACTCCATGTAATGTTCATGGTTTTCATTTTAAATTGGAATTTTGGCTTGATATCCCAGTATGCCCACGAGAGATGACCGAATCTACTGGTGTCTGAAATCACAATTGTGAGGGCCAGGCCCTAGATGTTAGTTGATTTGCTAAGAGAATGACTGTTGCCCCATGAGGCTTGTGGGTGACAGTTGTGGGCTTTATCCCAGAGAAACGTCTAGCTCCCTATATTGTTGAGGGACTACACACAGAGGTAGTGTGTGTATGGCCCCTCAGTTTTAATGGCTGTATGATAGTAATGAGGATAACAAGGCAATTAAACATTAATTTAGAAATGGAGCAGACCACCAACTATCTACGAGAGATAAAAATCACAAAATTAAAGAAAAAATCCACTCAAGTCAAAAAAATTACAACGTAAGCTAATTTTACATTTAAATTCTCTGGAGGTGAAATAGGTGTACAAGTAGGATAAGAGGATTGCAGGAAAGTCAGTTGTAAGGGTAGAGAGTTCACTGAGTTGAAGGAACTTAACCACAGCAATGGTAGAAACAGACTAATTTGCTTAAACTCAACAGTCATAAGTCTGTGCATTGTCATGGACTGTGTCATTAGAGCTTTCTTAATTTTTGGATGCAAAGATTAATTTGGTTCTGAGGTTCAATCCAAACCCTTAAAATGAAGTAAACGGCTTTTTTAGGGTTGATTTTTAGATAAAAGATACTGCCTGATTTAAAAAAATTCTGGAGCCAAGACATATCAAGGAAATTATAAATATTCAAAGACTTACCCAAAATTTGGATATTAGAAATTTCAGATGAGTTGAAGAAGGTGAAGTTATGTACCTATGTACAAAGAGGAAGGTTTCTTTTTTAAAAATATAATTACACATTCTGCTACGTTTAGTGGGCATAATACATTCGTTGCTATTTAAACAAACACCATTAAAAGATTATATTTCTTATACAAATAGAAGATAGAGATTTATTTGTTTAGAAAATTAAAAGCAAACGAGAGTATTTTCTAAGTCCATAAGTACTTAAAACCAAAAATACTTAAGATGAGTAACATAAGCAATAAAATATTATGTTCACCTCTAACGTCAATGTTCCCAGAAAATACTATGTACTTTATATACATGATACTATTGAATGAATTCCAAATCAGTCGACATAATTTAAAAATGTTTTCACTTACATGTTTACATAAACATTTAAAAATAATATGTCATGCTTCTTGATAATGTTTTTCGAGTTCATTCAATTGGAATTCATAAGCATTAGGAATACACCCATTTTCTGTTATTTCCCTTCTTCAGACCTGTTATGTACATGAACTGTAAATAAATATTTTTTGTAACTAGAGAAAGGAACCACTTTCCATATAGAGCACACATCTGTGATATACTCTTTGAAAACATGCATTTCTTAAAATAAACAAACATGAACAAGAGAAATTTCCCTTATCTTCTTTATCCATCCACTGTCAAAGAATCGTGGTAACCATATCAAACATTTTTTTTTCCATTTAGACTTATTTATTCATTTTATAGAGAAAGGGAAGGGGCAGAGGGAGAGGGGAAGCACATGCCTCACTGAGCAAAGAGCCTGATACGGGGCTGGATCTCAGGACCCTGAGATCCTGACCTGAGCTGAAACCAAGAACTGGATGCCTAGCCAACTGAGCCACCCAGAAGCCCAGACCACATCAAATATTCTTACCACTTCTGTCACTTTTCATTTGTCTGGGAAAGGCACAAGAGAAAATACTCTAAAAAACCAACAAGACGACTGTACACTACTCAAAGGTTTCTGGTCTGCACTCACATTTCCTATTTGTGCATATAATGCTGTTAATATTTCAGCACAAGTGTTAATAGGATAAAACTGATATTTTTATCTATTTAATTCTGAATTCTTAGTCACAAACTTTGGAGAGAAAGAGAAATTGCGATTTACAGTGAGAGAGACAGAGGCAGAGATTCACTTTGTAAGAACCGACAGCCAGCAAGAAAATGGGGACATCAGTCCTACAACTGAAGGAGCCAAATTCTGCCAATAACCAAAGACCCTGGACGTGGGCTTGAGCCCCAGAGGGCATTACGGCACCGACTGACACCTTGATTTCAGCTCAAGGAGACTCTGAACAGAGGAACTTGCTAAACCCAACCCAGTTCTATCCTAGAGAACTCAGAAATGTGAACAGCTTTCTGTATGGTGCTAGGAGAGTTTATCCTTAGAAGTCAGTCCAAAATCTCCAGTCTAAGGTCAATTTGTTTGCTTCATAAGGAATAGGAGGAAAAAAAGCAAATAGCATATATGATGCAGCGTCTGGTGTCCGAGAATATTTGCGTGTGCTATCTTTGTGTTTTCATCCACATGTTCTTTATGTTTGTTTCTGCTTGAACACCGGGGGGGGGGTACATTTTACCCCCTCACTTATAACTTTTTTCTGACATTATTTCAAAACAGCTGGCAAGAAAATGAGGCTGCAAACTGCCCATTATTAATCGAGGCCAGATTTTTTTTTTTAAAGATTCAGGAGTTTCAAACTAACAAAAGAGGAATGAACAGGCCGGCCCCATAATATTACATTTGAAAATATTACCATAATATTTATTACATGAAAGATTACACTTCTGTTTTGGCCATGAAATAGAGGCCACTGAAGTCCAAAGAGAGTTGAGAGGATGTTATATCACATCGTTCTACCAATAGCATTTTTTGCTGGGTGTGATTTTGCAGTCACGTGAAAAATAAACATGAAAACAGAAATTTCTGCCATTTCTTTTACATATCTGTTTCTCTTTTCACAGAAGCTAACATACAGTTTCAGTCTGCCTTTTCCGTTTCTTCCTTTTTCTTTCTAAAATTACAAAATTTGTCTCTCATTGTTTTCCTCTCAACCTCAAGATATATACAGCCCCTTACCAGAGCTAACTGAAGACGGGAAAAACTTCAGTGAGATTGCTTCTAATGCCTTTCAAAGTTAAAACTCTCATTTTTTCAGAGTAGTTGATTATAAAAATATACCTTCTCTGTCACACAAGTAATTTTTATTTAAATGAATAAAGGAATAACAATGATTTGATTTTTATTGAGTCCTTCCTATATAGTTTTACACATGTTAATTCCTTGAATCCTCATAATGATTCCGTAAGTGCTATGATTGTTATTATTTAATAGAATACTGAAGTTCATAGTAGCCCCCAAATGTAAATGATATAGTAGGAATTTATATCAATCAATTTAACTTTTATCCCAAGATTTTACCTACTAATATATAAATAAATGAATTCTGAAATTACAATTTCCTTTGATTTGCTCTAAAAAAACTTCTGAGTTCTCTTGCAATTCCAGAAAAGTTATGTGGACATTCCTAGCACCTTTTGATTTATACTCCAGCAAATTATGTAGTGATTTTCCTGGGCTGTTTACTCATTACACCAATTTTAAGAAAAAATGTAAGTTAAAAAGAAACCTGTGTCCCATTTGAAAGTATTTCTTCAATTAAAGGCAAAAGAACTACATGGGTTCAGTGTTTCTCCTGTTCCTCCCAACTCTTGAATTTCCTTTCAAATCCCTAGTATTTTCCTATATTTAATATAGGAATATTAAATAGGTATATAGAAAAATACACCTGGAATTCAATTCAAGTCCTTTCACAGGCATCGCAGTTGTTTTCTTTAAGAACTGACTTTGGTTTGTTTCTAAAGATTAAAAAAAAAATGAAAACATACAAAATCATTCAGAGGATTGACACTGTATCATTCCAGTATCAGTGTATTAAAAGTCCTTAAAGGCCCATTAAGGCATCAGACTATCCTGGCTCCAAACCTGCCATTGTCTATTTTGGTACAATAATGATTATGCACATGTCATTGATTGAGAACACATCAGACCCATAAGTCACAATGTAAATGGACAAAATACAATAAATGTATACAAATAGACTATAATTACAACCCAGTTCAATGCAATGGATTTGATAAACTTCTTTGTAAATTGTAAATATTCTAACAACCTTGTGAAGGACTCTGCCCACAGTTTTATCAATGATGACAGAATTGGAATCAGAGCACTTAATGTGAGCTCCAACTCCATCTGAAGTAAATGGGGGACTTGAATGTGGCATTAACTCATATCATATTGCAATGACAGTGGATCATGTGATCCCAGGATGGCTTAAAAGAATTCCCCTAAAGGACGCTTAATACAGCAAAACAATCATTTATTGTGATAGTATTCATTGCATTACAATGTGGTGAACGCATTAATTTCTTTAAATAACACTGGTCTCAATTTTGCACGCAATTAGCATTCTTAGAAATATCTAAGTATTTTTCAACAATTTTCTACAGATGTAACATATTTATTACTTATTTATGGATTTGGAATTTTTCTGAACTATAATTCATATAACACTGAATAAGCACCTTACCAATTATTTTAAATAGCAACTGACATTATTTTTCATAATAGCAATGAGTCAAAAATACTAAAACAGGTCCTAAATTCAGATTTCATTGGGTCTTGTGAAGTGCATTTTTCATTTGGTTCAAATATAAGAAATCTGCACTTTAAAAACAGTAGGAAGAGTAATAAGCTACCAGAGAGCCCCCTATCAAGACTGTCTTGGGTAACGACATCTTACAAGCCTGCTTCTAAAACTGTATGGATGGTATCAAAATTTAAACTATTTTTGTACAGTATAAAGTGTGTTTTGCATTATTTCCTTGTGATAAACTTGCTTTTTGAAGAGTTCTGGTTATATATATGGATAGGTACATATTAAATTTAAAGTAATTATAGTTTTATATTATAGTAAACATTTATATAGAATATATATTTATAAACATATTAACATATAATATATAAACATATTTTTATATATTAACATTTAATAACATTATAATAATATATTTTCTCTGTGGAATAAGTTAAACAGCAAATGTGATTGTTTCTCTTTTGGCCAACTCAGAGTCAACTGTTTATGGACCTTAATTATAGCTACAAAATCACTTTTGCCAAATAATGTAACCATGATGCCAGTTATATCCCATCATATTCCTGGGTCGACCCACACTCAGTGGGTGAGGATTCTTCAGGGTGCTTCCCTTCAGGGGAGGAAGCATTCCTGTGGGTCATCTTAGAATTCTCCCTACCTTTCATGTAGATGAAAAATGCTTGTTATTTACAAAAATTATAAGCACATGATATTTTCTACATAGGCACAACGGATGGTTTTAAATATTTCAGGTATTTTCTTATATTCTGGAATACCACATTCTGAAAAGCCATACTTTATTATTACAGAAAATATCCATAATTCTTAACTTTACATTATTGACAGGAATAACTATTTCACTTAAATACTCTCTGATGATATAAACAGGTCCCCTGTTTATTCTTTCAGAATACTTGAAGGGAAGACTTCTTAATGCAAACTATTTCTTCCTCCAAGGATAGCATAAGGCATGAATTTATAATAACTCACATACTGTTAAATGCATTCTTCCCATATAGTGAAGAGGCAATACAGGCCTTTTCCAATATAGAGCAGAAGGCAAGAATGAGTTGAACCGATGTCAAAAGAGGAAAATCAGAGAAAGAAGTCATTGCCCTCTTTGTGATTAAAACACTGCATTATAAACACATTATAATCAAATGTAGGTATAAAAATGTTCTCCTAAGTAAAAACAGAAATCATTGGCTCATTCAAAACACAATTAAAAAGACAGAATGCAGGATTCCCATTCATCTAAATACCACTTCGGTTTTAGCTTAGAAACATTATCTCAAGGTGATAAATGGGATTCACAGTAGTGTGAAAAATGATACATTCTCACTATTTTTTGGTCAGTTGAGTTGGTTTCTGTCACATTATCCATAGCCTGTTTCTATTAAAAAAGAAATCACTAGCAACCACTCTGGGTCTTTAATTGGGCAGGTCCACCTTCTGCATGCTGTGGCACAGCTCAAACCCAGTGTTTTTCTCCTCCCTTGTGTGACCCCGCACTGCCACGGAGCTGGACGTCAATCGGAGTGGACAGTGCGGATACAGGTGGAGAATCCTGACCATGCCTGTAATGCTGCTGGTGAAATCACAGCGCTTCCCCAGCTGGCTCAAGATAGCCTCCCCTACGTGCAAAGGTGGCCGAACAAGAGGAATCCCTTCACTTCTTTTATTTTCTCATATTTAACCTGTAGTTATATGATTGGCAGTTGGAACTATTTATTGACTTTTTACTTGTTCAGTGATTCCCACAATCCTTTCCTCAATCAACTCGATAGAACTTTGGGGTTTTTTAGATGAAGGAATAGAGGGAAAAAAACGATATGCTGTAAGACCATAAAGAAAACCACATTCAAAAATAGGGGCTGGGGCATCTGAGTGGCTCAGTCAGTCATCTGTCTTCAGCTCAGGTCGTGCTCTCAGGGTTCTGGGGTCTCGGGGTCCTGGGATCTCAGGGTCCTGGGGTAGAGCCCTGGAATGAGCTCCCTGCTCAGCAGGGAGTCTGCTTCTCCCTCTCCTTCTGCGCCTTTCCCCACTCGTGCTGTCTCTCCATTTCAAATAAATAAATAAATAAATAAATAAATAAATAAATAAAATCTTTAAAAAAATAGCTGTTGCTGCTCTTTATTAATGAATGGACAAAGTACGTCCTCAATACTCGCTTATTTTTCCCTCCCTCTCTACATAAATACCTTCTGTTTGACACATGCATGTGTATACTGATTATACCAAAGGGGACACGCAGTAAATAATTGTAAATTTAGACAACAAAAACTGGAAACATGGAACAGTCAAAGCAGCCACAGGATACTGGTGCAACGCACACTATGGATTTATAAATAAATTCAAGAAATATTCATTGAGTGATAAATATGTTCCAGGTACTATATTAGACATTAGGGATCAAATCATAAGCAAGACCCATTCCCTGCTCATAAAGACCCTTTTCAGTCTAAAACCATCATAGTGGAGAACACAGTCATATTAACCTTGGTTATAAAAATGAAATCCTCAGGAGTAATTCCTCGTTCAAGGGTAAGTTTCTGCAATATTGAAACACACAGAAGGTAATTCTGTCTTAAGGGAAAGTCAGAGAAAGCTTTCTGGATGAAATAAGAAGAGTTAAGATCTGTAGTATTTTAAACGTTTCCCAGAAAAACTTACAGTTATTATTAACATGTATCCTGGGTTTATGTGGCAAATTTAAAAACAACTTATACAGAGGATTTTCTTCCAGTGTATTCAAATAATTAATGAACGGCCCTCCTCTTGTTGACAGGTATAGTCAAGAAATTTAAGTGTATTATACGTGAGGGTACTCTTTGATTTTCCAGATTGCTTGATGAAGGGAGATATTCGAATCACATACTGTGAAGTCACCTCACACTCAGGCACTTGAACGTCAAATAACACACAGTTGGTAAACAGTGAAGGGTCATGAAGGGGTGAAGGCCTTGAGACTGCTCTGCTAGTCTTCAAATCTTTGAGGGCGGCTATGTCTTTGATCTGCCTGCTTTTTAAACAAGGAAACCCGGAAATATCTCAGATGATCATTTGATCTGTTTCTGGTGGGACAGGTAGCCCTCCAGCTGCCACCTTCCAACATGCTGTGCTCTCCCACAGGCTAAACTCGGGGCTTTTATGTCGGAGAAAAACCAGGCTTCCAGTCACATTGAGGCTAAAGAAAGGGCTGCTGGAAAAGGTCAGGGATTGGAACGGCAACCAGGCTGTGGGATCAAACTGCCACCTTTGCACAGGGATACGTGGTCCCAGGGACTGTGGAGACGCTAAATGTGCAGAAACATCGCTAACAAGTGAGAACAAGAGGCTTCTGTTGCCAAGAGGAATGGTGCTCGGGAAGAAGAAGGGTCAGGAGAGGTCTCCACATCGAAAGACACCAGGCTCTCCTGATTTAAAAAGCAAGAAGCCCAACTGCGGTGAAGGTACAATAAGGCACCAGCAGAGGCCAGAGCTCAAACAGCAAACCATGAGGCAGAAGGATGCACACACCCATTCTTAGGGGAAGCAGGAGAGTGAGCAGAGAGCAGAGAGGACAGAGCTGCAAGCCTAAGAAATCACAGTCCTGAAAGCACCCCCCCACCCCTGGCATCATATCCATGACCCGTGAGACAAAGAGGCTTATGAAAATAGGGGATACTGTAACCCTCAGAGTACTGCAAATGCAAGTCTGTGCCCATGCCTTAAAGCAGCACTTACACACATTTCACTAGGAATTCATCTACTCAGCAGACCTATGTTGAGTCTGTATTTTCAAATAAAGGACCGAGTGTTGGGTCCTCCGTACACAAAGATGAGTAAGAAGCAAGTGTGGCCCACTGGGGACAGTCGAGGGAGGGAAAAAGAAATGTGAACAAAATGTCCTAAGTATGCTTAAACTCTACAACTATATTATTAAATTATTAATATTCAGTTAATAATAGATTAAGGAGCATTTTAATAAAGTGATTGCTAATCCTTACTGTAAATGAGCTTTCTCAGGAAATGCAAGATGATATATATTAATATAAATCCTTTTATATAAGCTGAAAATAGGCGCTTACGTAGAAAGCGATACAACTTACTATGCCACAAGTACCATTTTTGTCAAATCGCCCAAAAGTGCTGGATCTGTGGGTAACAGGAAATATCTCATTTTAGTGACTCAATCAAATCTAGTAGGAAGGTATTAATACTGAACTACAACATAAGGCTCATCTGAAAAGCTCTGCATTGGTTTACTTTTAAGAAAAAAATATTTGGTGAAGGCTTAGTGGGCCTGCTGGGAGGAGCTGGAACAACGGGGCATCAGTGGCAGGCTGCATAATAATGAATTGGTTCCTACGGAAATGAAATTGTTACTGTTCGTTTTTGTCATTTACAATTGATTCATGTGCTGCATCTGGCATTTTAATCTCAGCATTTGAGAGCCATTCCATCTTTCTTTAAGACGTGAGAATTAGTCAAAGACAGGTAAAAAGGACAAGTATTGAGCACAGTATCATTAAGAAGAGTCTGATTAGAGAAGTTTCTTCCCAAGCCTTAGGAGTTGTTATTTGACAGTACTCTGTATGGTATGCGAAAGGCTTTTTTAAGCCAGGAAAGTAAGAGAATCTAAAAGAGTGCTATTTTAAATTCTTTAACTTATGAACATAATCACATGTGCTCATGCATTATCCACAAGAAAGTAAAATTAAATACAGGGTAACATTTCACTAATAATACTTCCCAATGTCAAAGACACATTTCTTAGTTATAAACAATTCACATCATTTTGCACTTGAAATAATTTATGGGAATTATTTGTTTGAATTTCTTATACATGACTGTCTTATTTTCTTACCATAAGCATGAAAACAATTCCAAATGGGCTTTGTTTCAACCTGAGTCTATTGTGGGTGTCTTCCTACCTATCTTTTGCATAAGTTGTGAAACTAAAATAAATAAATGAATAAAAGAAAATAAAAATAAATAAATAAAAGAATAATTTTCAGAGCGTAGAAAATTAAGACTAGCTTTCTGAATGAGGCTAAGTGCTATATTTCAACCTTGGGCAAAGTAAGTGAACCTGAAGAGTTTTAATGTTCAAATGAAATACCATGATCGGGTGTTAAATAATGAGAAGGAAATTCCTTCGGAGCTTTTCACAGGGAGATAATCCAGGCGAAGAGTGCGTCCCCAGCGACAGTGAGAACCAAGTTACTGCCTGACGTCCTACCACGAAGGCACACCGTTCCGAATGAAAACTGTGCGGGTCACCGGGAGGCTATGTTAAGTAAACAATAAAAAATTTAGAACCAACAGCCACAAAGACGTAGGAACACTGATGAGAAGGGAGGAGCATCCCTGTATCAACCATTGCTGTCGGGCATAGCTTCTCTTGCCACACTGCAGTCCATAACCTCCACCTCCCAAAAAGTGAAGGCATGAAGACCTTTAACTGGAAACTGTCATATCGACACACTTTAAGGTAGATAATCACCCAAATTACCTGGTGTGATAACAGGGGATAGAATACCCGGTCTCCGAAGCACCTCTGAACTCTGAAGGTACAGAAAGTTCTAGTTCCTCCATACATACTGTCTTTTCTTCCGTGTAAGAAGGAAGCCAAATAGTCTTTCCCTTACTCCCATCCTTTCTGAACAGATTTAGTGGTTCTTTAAGGTAGATCTGCACCATCATTTTGGGGAACGTGTGGGATGGATAAAAATGAATAAAGAACATTCAGTAGTGTATTTTAGGATCTACAGCAATTTATATCCTAGAAATTAGAAAACCTAATGGTGACAAATATATATAAATGGATCCAAAGCACCCAGGATTTAAAAAAAAGCAATAGTCTGGATTTGCACATTTTATTTCCTTTCTAATTTCGGGACCAGAACTACAAATGAGTGATTTCTCCCATGTTGCAGGGCACGTGAAGATTGTTCTCCTCTTTGCACCTCTTCACAAGCAGTCAAGCCTTCTCTATACCATTTTTTACTGTAAAATTGGACTTCCCCACATCTCACCCCACCTTTTCCGAGGTGTCAAGAAGCTAATCAAGCAACCTGGGTTATTCCCATGGGCCTATATCTGGACAGCAGCTATAGGTATATGTTTCAAAAATAGATTTTTACATATAAACTGAAAACTTCAGCTCAGAGACAAGGAGAGATATTTTGAAGATGTCCAAATACGTGTAACTATGTCTAACCAGAATTTTTGCAAATGACAAGTTAAAGTTCTGACATTCTTAGCTCAGTGGACATTTTTTTCCTCACTGAGTATTTTAATTAACTCATTTAATAAATGTTCATAGAGAACCTATGCAATGCTGAACAATTCCCTAGTGCTGGGGATACTGCCTTGAACAAAACAGGCAAAAATCTTGGCTTTTATGGAGCTTAAAATCTAAGTAAAGGTAGACAATAAATAAGATATGTGATAATAGTAATTGACATATAACATACTCCCCATAAACTCCACATAAGTTGGATAGTAATTAGGAGATAAATTGGGGGCACCTGTAACTTTGTTTTAACTAATCTTTAAAATTAAAAGAAATAAATTCATTTTATTCTATTTTCCCCTAGGTTAACATTATTGAAAACAGAGCAAGAAGAAAAAATACTGGCAGTAAAACTTTAAATGTTTAGGAAACACATCCCAGCCTTTGGGGACATGGATTAATTAATTCTACAGTTTTTCAGCACCTACTAGTATCTTCCAGAATCCATGTTTGGATTGAACTATGGATACAAGGGTAAGTAAGATAAAAACAAAACAAAACAAAACAAAACAGAAAACCAAAAACCAAAAAACTCAACCCTCAAAGGGAACTCCTACTACTGTACTTGTAAAAATCATTAATAAATCTCATTGTTGTGTCAATTTCAGTGACTAGAGATATTTTCTGTCCTAATAAGCAGGGTGGTTTTTAAGGTATGTCCACAAGTTCTTTGGTGCTACTACCTTTTAAATGAGGGTGGACTGGATCTAGTGACTCCCTTCTAATGAACAGAATAAGGTGGATGGGAAGGTGTGGAACTTCAGAGAGTGGGCTGTAAAAGGCAGTATGGTTTCCTGATTGCTCTCTTGCTCTCTGTGGGATCACCTGCTCTGTGGAAGCCAGCTGTCATTTGAGGATACTCAGGTCATGATGAGCGAGTACTCAAAACAAAGTAAGGCTATTTCATAATAGGTTTTGAGATGGATTAGATATTTATCAAATTTTATGCTTAACAAACATTTATTACTACAGTAGGAAAATAAGCAACATCCTGCTTTGCTAAATATTTTAAGAGGGTGCTGAAAAGGGCCTATTTCCAGCAAGTCCAAATTACCCTTATGGTCTATTTGCTTAGCAAGGCAGAAATTACTAATTATTCTGTTTAAATCGCAAGGACCTGCACTGTTAAAAAAGAAAAAAGAAAAAAAGAAGTATGAAATATTTAATCTCTCAACAAGATAGCTAGAACTTTTTCAGCACTATTAATCTATTGTGAACGTTGGGAAACGTTACATTTTTTTTTATCCTTATCAAAGAAAAGATACAAAGATGAAAACTACTATCCAAGTAAAATAAATGCAAATTAGAAAATATAAAAATATCCTTCATTCAACTTCTTAAATTTAAATATAGGAAAAATGAAACCTAAAACTGATTATTTCTATGAGGGCCAAGAGTAGGAGAGGGACACACAGTAAGCCAGTAGTGAGGGGGCTGGAATTAAAAGCAGAAGAAAAGATTTTCCTTGGAAATGGTGATTTTGGTTTAAAATCGGATGACTAAAAATAATACAAATATATTATAACTATAATTAAATAAAGGCTTCAAGTGTCTGCTAAATCTAAAAAAAATCTAGCTCTGCAGAAAATAGAAATCACAGAGCATGTTTTGCATATTCTCTATTTCCTTAAGAATAAGAATACATGTCATTATTCACAAACCTATTCAAAATTTCCAAAGCCTCTGGAATTTGAAAACATTCATGTACATGAAAATATCTGCTGAAGGAATATCAAACAAAATTTAATAAATAGACCAAAATGGAAAATATCTTGTAGCTTCCATTTAAGGGCTTTGCTGTAATAGTCTGTCATAGATGTGTTATTTAAAGAAAAAGATATTTTTCACACTAACATATTTTAATTAATCCACAAAAGTGTAAATTAAATTCCTATGATGAAGGAGTGAAAAGCCTTTCATTTTGCATTTCCATCATGAGTTCTACTTTTTTACTTAAAGTTTCCAAAATATTCTTATATGAAGTAAGTTCTAAAGTATTTATCTGCCCTTTTTTGCCAAGATCCCTCAGATATGAGGATCGTAAGGGATAAATGACTATTCATGTTTCAACTATATTACTTTAAAGTCCCTGATGCAAAGCAAAGTTGTGTTTTTTAGGTAATAGTTTTGTCTCATTATTCTCCATCTACTTAAATATCATGTTTCTCTGAGTAAGGACATGAAAACTAAAGAACTGAAATCCTAAAGGAATGGTTCATTTTACCCTTTGGAGCACCATTTCACTGCAGCCTGTCCCCTGTGCAGAGCTCCATGATACACATATAAATTCACCTTTCAATCATTTGTGTGGGTTAATGACACTGAGTAATAGCACATTAGCAAAGTGCCATTCCAGACACCAGCCAGGCATGCCACACAGATAATCTGACAATCGTTTCAGATTCATTTTCCACGAACAGAAACACTGTTCAGGCTTATTAACTGGCAAATCTGCATAAGGCAGAGCATAGAGCACAGAGCCTCCATTAAAAGTAGCAATCTATCTCATTAATGTAATTTACAAGGATATTTGGTCCATTCTATTGTTGTAAAAATCTAAAAAAAAAGAAAAAAAAACGTTCCTGTTCAACATAGCTGTCATTTATTTGCAGCAAATTCTTATCATGTCCCTTATGCTTCACTGAAATAAAAAGATCACAAATTGGTTAATAACAAAACTGTTACTCAAATATCATATATTCTGCTGCCATCAGAACAGAGCATTTGGAATTTAACTCTTAATATGTTCCTGGAAATATAATCTGATGATAGGCTCACCTGATGGTGATTCGTTCCAAAACCTCTATTTTTGTGTTTTGACTTTCTACTCACAAGTTGGCTTAAACTTACCCTTTGGAAGACCTGTTGTACTGCAAATATCTGCAACCTGGTTTTAATAAAGATACACTTGCCTGAGATTTCTGCCCTATCTCCATCTGTGGGGTCCTGTTTTACTTTTACTTTTACACCTGTGAATGGCGAGTTCATCTGTGAATACTGAGGTTCTCATTATATAGCTGAGCAATATATGCCCTTTCTGTCTCTTGAGAGCTTGCTTCTTCTTTGTGCTTTATGAACAATGTGTTGTATCCTTCTCTCTTTTTACTGGGAAATTTCCAGGCATTTATCTGCAGATTTTGTAAGAAGAGCAAATTCCATTTAGAACCCATCTGTCTTTAACAATGGTTTAATTTTCTTTCATGTTCTCCTGATACAGGTGCAACTTTACATTAAATCGAGGTGACCTATTGTTAAGTATTCATTTTCAAAAAAGCTATCAAAAGATGAAGTCTTATTAAGATGGTCACATACAGACAGATTTTCAAAGGCAGTTACCCATGCTGAAATTACTTAAGAAATACTAAATCTCCACTCCTCCACGGCATATTCCAAGTCTAATATCATTTGCATTGAAAACTTCTACATGGGAAAGACAGTAGCCATAAAAGACTTAATTATGAGAGGGTGAGGTCAGCATAGAGTCTCAGAATGGCAGAATTCTGGAAGGGAAATGTTTGTTCGGGTAATAGTTCCCACCTGACAATCTGCTTCTTTTCAAGGTCCAACTCCCATACATAGATCACAGGGTTTTTCAACCCTGGTAGGCTAAAATCACACCACACATTTTTCCTCACCTTCAATTTTCTCTGTTGAAGACAGTGATATTTCATATAATCAAATTCCTTGCTTATATCACCTAAACTTTCAGTGACAAATTCTTCCTTCAATGGTTCTGTACTTGATATTTTCCTTTCATTCAGAAACCATTAGTGTTATTATTTTTTTCCACTTTGTTTATATTGCACAATAATGTGCTTGCATTCCTCAGAGCTGATTTGCCTTCTGTGACTGGCCCTCTGCCACAAAGGTGAGATGCAATCTAACCGGGCTTCACACACACACACACACACAAACACACACACATACGCGTACACACACACATACATACACATATATTTTGTTCATACATAGAGTTAAAAAAAAGCCATGGGACAATTGGAAAGAAACTGAAGACCACAGACCAGAAATGTACAAACAGAAATATATGATAAAAGGATAAAATACAAATAATGTATCATAAGAAAATACTGGGGAAATATACAGATTACAGTGTAGAGCTCATAAATTTGACAAATTGAACCCATCTGTCCATCTAGCACCAGACCAAGAAAGAACTTGACCAGAATCGCAGAAGCTCCCTTGTGCTGTTTTCCAGGCACTACACACCACCCCCAAGGGTAACTGCTATTCTGACTTCTAATACCACAGATTAGTTTTTCCTGGTTTTGAACATTTTATGTTTGCTTTACAATGCCTTGATATTTAATAAATGTCGGTGTGTCTATATCGCCGAGCACATTCCTGCTGAAGGCGTCACCGCCACAGCCTGCTTTGCCCTTTCACACGCCGCTCCATCTGGGAGTCATCTTGGGCTCCTACCTCCTCTCTGTGCACTGGTAGCTTAGGTCAAATGTCTCTGCTCCCTGAAGATGAAGGCATAATCTAATTCAAATTAAGAAGTCTCTTTATGCTCTGTCCTCTGAAAATGGACTTAAAGAGGATGACAAACCCTATCCAGGAACCCCATGAACGATCCACGATTGAAGGGAACGCATGAGAACATGGACTCTGAATCAGAGACCCATTTGGGGTCTTGCTTTAGTCATTCCCACATTGTGGCTTCGATCTCCCAATCTATAAAGAGGAAGTGTTACTGACACCCAGTTTGAAGCGTTGCTGAGAGAACTTCGTGATGGCATCTAGGAGACATACAACAGGGGTGCTGATGAATCTGCTTGCTAGGCTTTTTCTCTTCACTTCTATCCTGTGACATACACACACACACACACACACACACACACACACATCTTGCTGCTAGGAAACCTCCGTGGTCAGTGTTTACTTTTTATGTGATTAGGTTATCTTTTTAGTTATTTTAATTCTCTCTGTGTCTCATTTGTTTTGTTTGCACTTTCATTTTCATTGATAACAAAATATTTCAAAAAATATAGTCAGAAAGTAAAAGGCATTTTGCATGATCAAGGCAACTAAGATCATTGTCCTTTTAAACTCACAAAAGAGTTTTAAAAATCAGTTCTTCCATTCTAAAGCAAATGGCTACCCACTGGGGAGAGCTGAGAATTTACTGTTAGTCATCTTGTGTCAGCTTTTCTTAACTTTTAGCAAAACAAATTTTTTAAAAATTTATCTTTCTTGCTTAACGCTGAAACAAAACTATTACCAGCTTCTTCATTCCCTGTTAGGCAGCAAGATCTCTAATGATAACAAGAAACCCCCCAGAGCATTTCTCAGAGGACTTAAAAATTGTCTTCAAAAGTTCACATAATTATGCCAGGTACACATTGTTTCCCTGCATTACTATATACCATCAAGTACTGGCCAACATTCCTAGTCAGGGAAGCAAATACTTCTGAATGAAGACAGTGGGAGGCACTATCATAACTAATTAATACTCAGTAACTTGAGTCAGTGTGTCCAACTTTTTACTTCAAATATATCATTCCATCTAACTCCATTTCTTGGCCTTGCCTTTTAAACACACCTTTTCTAGAATTAGAGAACTTCCCTCTGGGCTCCTTGCAGATTGCCCCAGTAATGAGCCCTATTTTCAGCTGTCAGTCATGCTCTCCTTCTTCAGATCTCTGATACATGGATTAGCTCCTCAGTAAATATTTCTGTTTGAAAGCTGCTGGCCTCCATTCTTTGTAAAGTCTTAAAAGGCCTGGCATCTACCAACTCCACAGGGTACTTTGCAGTTGTAAAAACGAATGTCACAGTTTAGAGATGACAAACAGTGGGTGATTTTCTTTTCCCCTGAAGATGATGGTAGATTGCAGTAAAACATGACACAAATTACACTAAATCTCACATAACCAAGTGAAATATAACTTTTAGAACTGGGGATGTCATTAGTTTTGTCAGAGAACATTTCCTTTAAATCTACCACCTTTTCTAAATTGAAAAACAAATTCATATTTTGATATGGTTTCTACAATGTTATGATTTCTTCATATGCTGTTAAGAACTGTACACCTCACATTAACCAAAATACAAAAAAAATCATATATGAAATAAAAATTGCACAGGCTCAAAGTAGCTGATATAACGAGAAGGACTGAGTTTTAGAACCAGGCCCTTTGTTGCTGTGGGAATTTGGGCAAATTTCTCACATCCTCGTTCATAAAATAAGAACAGTAAGACTTAAATTGTAATTTGTCATGAAGATTCGGCAATGGCTTATTTATCCTTTGCTTTACATGTATAAATATTGTTACTAAATTGGGAACTTAAAACTCTCTCTCATGACATGCGTGTCATTCTTGATTTCAAATATTCTATCCCATTATATGTCTCTGCACGTTCTTTCTTGTCATGTGTCTCTATTTTTGGTTAAAAAACTGTAATCACTGTTCTTGTGTGGGCTTCTATGATATGGAATTTTAGACCACTGGATAGAGACTTTAGTGTGTTATTAAAGATTATGCCACAAGCAAGAGATATGTTTTGTATTTAGATACGGGAAGGACAGTCAGTTACCGTTAAAATGAATGACTGCGAAGCCCTATAATCAAGGCATAGGATAAAGAAATTAAGGTTTTGCAGTGATACTCCAGCTTGTTTTCCTAATGCAACTCTGTAAGTTTGGAGCAAACTCCTTTAAACAAACTGCTTTCTGCTTCCTGAAGTTGTCATTGCAACACTTGAGTTTTAATCATCTTTCAGCAGGGAATAGAATTACAAGCCCAATCTGAACTCAGGAGGTGATAAATTTAGAGGATCCCTGAGCTGTCCAACCAGCACAGCCTAGGGAGTGCTTAGGGAACAGTCAACCACCAACAGACTTTGTGAAACAATGGTAGAGGTCAGAAACTTAGAAGTACTTACCACCATACCCCATGGGAGCAGCTGAGAGACCCAAGAATTGGCATTCATTTGACAATGCAAAGACATTACAATCTAAGGAGGTAGATGGGACCTCCAGACAGCATCAGGCAGCACAGGGCACTTCCTAAGCAGAAGGCGACTCACAGTAAAGGGTTGCCCCATCAACCCTGGTTTATGGAATCCGGGGTTTTCAATCCTGGCTGCCCATTAGAATCACCTGGAGCGGGGAGGGGGGGCTTTTCCCAAACACAGATGCTAGGCTCCACCTCAGTGAATCCAGATTCAATTGTTCTGGATGGCAGCCCTAGGGTAAGTATTGAAAGCTCCCCTAGCTGATAGGACTGTGCTGTCAGGATCGAGATCCTGCAGTGTAAACTACAGCTTAGGACAGAGACTGTGTTATCCTTGGAGCAGACAGTATCTTCCCCCTCAGTTACCTAAACACATATTTAAAACAACATAGCAGTTCGAAACTTAACTACAAAACCCAGTGGAAGATGTGAAATGCCAAATGAATGATCTTTAACAGAGAGAAAAATCCTCATAGTTGTAAGGGTTAATTTAGTTTATAAGGGATTCAAGAAAGTGCAAGTATTTTTCATCCAAGAGCCCTCCCCGACTCTAAAAAAAGTAATTTACTTTTCACAGGTGTGATGGTTAATTTTATGTGTCAACTTGATTAGGCCAAGGAGTGCCGTTAGTTAGTTAAACATTATTCTGGGTATGTCTTGGAGGCTGTTTCTGGATGAGATTAACATTTGAATGGTAAACTGAGTAAAGCAGATTGCCTTCCTCAATGCCAGTGGGCCTCATCCAATCTTTTGAAGGCTCGAATAGAACAAAAAAGGCTGAATAAGGGAGAATTCACTGTCTCTGCCTATCTTCCAGCTGGGACATTGGGCTCTTCTCTTGCCTTATGCTCAGAGTTGGACTGGACTTATACCACTGACTTTCCTGCTTTTCAAACCTTCAGATTCAGACTGGAATACTACTGTCAGCTCTCCTGGGTCTCCAGCTTGCTGACTGCAGATCTGGGAACTACTCAGCCTCCATAATCACGTGAGCCGAATCTTTATAATAAATGTCTTTTTATATATATGTTGGTACTGTTTCTCTGGAGAACTCTGATATACAGCAGGACTTCAGTATTTCTGAAATACTTATTACTGTAGGAAACAGTTGCCTAAAAACACTAGTTTCCATGTCCTCAGAAATAAGCAATAAGTGCTATCATTTGCATGCACATACAATGGAATCAGGCTGTGAATTTTCTCAAAGACCACCCCCTGTCATTTTTCTGCCATTGCACACAGCCTGCTTGTTATGCCTGAGATGGGGAAAAAAAAAGGAGGGGGGAGGAATGTTAGGATGACCACAGTGGAATTCACTGGAACAGCAGCAGGGAGTTCTAGCAGTTCCCACAAACCAGCCCAACACCACCTTATTTTCAAGACCTCCTGCTAACAGTAAATGCCTGGGTTTTGGTTCTGGTATATTAGACTGTCCACTGGCAAAGAACTCAAGTTCCATTCAGGCATAATAAATCATCAGTCTCACACTAGCAAATAATTCACCCAGGCTCTCTTCTGTCTTCCCTTCTTTGACAGTTCATCTCCTGTCAAGTGAACTAAAAAGAGTATTAATATTCTTCATTTTGCAACTATTTAAGTCAGATCACCACTTTTCACATTATGTTATGAACTCTTTCTCTTTATTTTATAAATACCCATTCTTTAACTCGACCAATATAAACACGGATATGCATGTGTGTTTTTCTCTGCTCATCGTGTTGGTAAGGCAACTGTTCACTAGAAATCTTAAACATAATTATAATGCTAGAATCTAACTTTAGTATAAAAAATGGTAGTCCTTTAAGCTTTCCTCCCTTTAATGATCACATACAGTCCTATTCTAAGAATGAATAAAATAAAACTAAAAAGCGGTCCCATATATGGTTCTATACTCTATTTTTCAATTCAATGTGAGTGAGAAGCCACCCTAAGCAATCACCCCAAATCAGGACTCTGCTGACCTGCAGGTTCCCTCTCCTTGACTCGATCTCTCAACATAACTGTACCACAGGTTTGGCTACAATCTCTCATTTTGACTGTTTTCAACCTGGACCCCAAACATGGGCCAAGTCCTTGTATGGCTAATTTAGTGACACGCTCAGAAATAAGGAAAGTAAGAAAGGAAAATAAGAACACGGTTCTTGAAACATAATACATGAGAAACAAGTTAACTATGTAGAGGAAATGGGAATCCTAATCCAGTTCTTGGGGCATCCTGTTTATTCATTCATTCATGTTCTAACATGTCAGGCACCACCGTACACATTGGGGTTAAAATGACAAAGTCAACAGTCCAGTCCTTGCCCTTTTGTAGTTTACATTCTAGCAAGAGGAGAAGATAAATGGACAAAACCAACAACCAAGTATATTTATTAGTATATTAAAGAACGGTAAGTGCTGTGGAGAACAACACAGGGTGGTAAAGAAGGGTCTCTGGGAAAGAGACATACAGGAAGGTATACACACAGGCAGGTATATGTTTGGCTTTGTGATTTCAGAGAAAGAACATTGGTTTTTCCTCTGAATGAAATAAGGAGCCAGTCAATGACTCCCAGAAGAGAAGGAACATGATCAGACACATTGCAACAGTCATTTCTGCTGCTCTGTTGAGACTGTCTTGTAGCGAGGAAGGGTGTGAATACCCCAAACTAGCATGAGAAATACCATTAGTGCTGGGCGGTTTCTGGTTCCCCTTTTTCCGCCTGCGCCCCCTCTGCATTTGGGAGGGGCCACAGAACTGGTGTCGGACAAGGAAATAGGAGCAGGAGTGACATATGTCACTTCCATGCTGCGGCTACAGGATTCTCCTGTCTCTCTCTCTCTCTCTCTCTGCTTCCCCTGCGCTCCTCTAGTGACATTGTGAATGGCACAGCCTCCAGCAGCCTGGATCTCTGAGTGACTATCAGAAGCTCCCTCCAGACCCCTTAACCTTGCCAACATAAAGTAGACATTTGTGAACAAGACATATCAATTTTTTTGCTGTTAGCCACTGAGGTTTGAAGAATTGAGAGCTACTGCTCAAAAGCCTCATCTGTTCTGATGAAATCAACTAGTTAGGAGCCTATGACAGTAACTCAGTCAGGGATGACAGTAGTGTGGACCAGGGTGAAAGGAGTGGAGGTGAGATTCTGGATAAAATCTGAAGGTAAAAACAAACCATTTGACAAATTCGTGGTATCTTTACAACAAATTACTTTTAAACTTCAAAACACTTTCCAAACTTTTGTCCTTGGTTATAGATTGTTTAACAAATGACAAATATAATCCATCTAAGCATATATAATCTCTCTGGGTCGATGTAACAGGTAACAAAATCACTATAAATGGTCTCACAACGAATGCAGGGCGAATATCTGACATTTATAGTCTGCCTTCCTGTCTTTAGTATGATCATATATTTTGAGAAAATATGTAAATTTCTATAATGGAAGATGGTGTGTTATTAATTTTATGTTTTGTCAATAATTTCCAATAAAAAGACATATTATTTAAAAAAAGTTCACTGTACTATCAACTGCATTGGAAATTACTAGGAATTATGCTAAGACAAAATACGGCAATGTCTATTGTAGTGATACTAAATGAGGTGTGCATAAAATTGTACCTAAGTTAAAGATATGCATAAAAAATAAATTCCATAAGCTATTTATTAACAAACATGTAGTTTAAACAATGATATGTGAGAACCTGTTTAGGCACTCGCATCACAATGAAATTAAAAAATTATTGATTTTTCTAAGATCAAAGCCTATGGCCCCAAATAATCCACTTTTTAGTTTTTTAAAAACACCACGTATAAGGACACTCATATGATCCCAATGTAAATGAACAGAGACATAATATTATATAATATAGACTCCCTCCTCACAAATCAGTGAAGTACTTCATATTTTCTCTGTTATTTCACAAGTACTTGGAAATTGAATGATTATCATATTGATGATTATAATGTGGCCCCTAATTAATATAAGCCAGATATGCAATGTATCTTGATTTTAGTTAGTCTTAAATGGGAAAGGTAAAGGAGATATTATTTTCACCAAAGCTTGTCATCTTCTTCTACAATTTATTGTGACATTAAATCTCAGCTATGATTTTGAAAGGGTCCAGGGTATCAGGTAGGGTTCTGCAAACTGTATTTCTGCTACACCCAGATGGTCACTTTTATAAGTAATACTAGTAAGAGAAAAAACACAGGTTCAACAATGCATTTAATCATACAATCTTCCAACATCTTTTCCATTACAAATATTGTGATAGTTAAGAGAATGTCAGATAACATTAGAGCATTTTATAAATTTATGTTAGAAATGAATTAAAAATATTTTTCTAACATCAGGTTATTTAAGGGGCAACCTTTTGCTGAAATATGTTTACTGATTTAATCAGCTTTAATTTAAAAAAAATCAGGCTTACCTTTTTGGTTTCTGATTTGTTCAAATTCAACATGTCAAAGATGCATAAAAATAAAATGTACAATTTCAGAACTTATAGCCATTACAGAAGTTTTTTATTATTTTAACCTTAATGTACAAAATTTTCCCGAAAATACTGAATACTCACCACTGACAATATCCCTTTTGTCTAAGTTTTAGATTATATATAAGTATCATTTTCTGAGCTATCATTTCCTAACCTATAAAATACAAGCATTCATCATCCACAGCCCCTTTCCTCTCTAACAGTCTTTGACTCCAAGTCATTGTCATGTCAACACTCTTTGGCATACCTTCTTCACATTACTACTTCCACTGCCTTCATTCAGGCTATCATCATCCTATACTTGAATAACACAGTGGTCTCCCAAGTACACGATGTTCTTAGCTCCAGTCTGGGTTCATGCCCACCATCCTCTTCATTGCTCTCAGAGTTATCATTCTCAAATCTGAGCATTTGAGTTAATCCTTGGCTTAAAAAAGTCTTTAATGTATTTCCTCTTACAGATCCTGGAAGAATCCAGATGGTCCTGGACCCCACCACCGATCTGGATGTTCCTCCACCATGACCTTGGCCCCCCAGAGCATTTCTGTTTTATAGAATTTATTGCAATGTACTATGATGATTGATTTACTGCCATATTTCCCTCCAGACTCCTTGAAAGTAAGTAAAGTATTTGATATGGGATCCTTTGTGTTTAGTACACTGCTTTATAACCAATGGAGAGCAGTGTGTGCTTGCTGAATAAACAAAGGACTGAATGAATAGGCATCTCTAATACCTGAATGCAAGGTTTCATTAAAGTACTGAGGTAGCATATTCTCCAAGACTCTATAAATATTTATTCCCATTTGAAAATATACCCATAAATCTCTAGCACATATTTTGCCACAAGAGATACAAAAGGGAAATGCTATATAAACATTAAACTCTGTGGTATACTTTTTAATATTCATACATAAAATCACTCAAAGTAAAACATTGCCTTTTGCCTAATTTATTCTACTTAGACAAAGAAACCAGACTGGTTAGATTTATGACATGGTTAAACGTGCTATGTATTGATTTACACTATTACAAATACTTACGTTCCACCAAAGTTTTTCGTTTTAAGAAAGAAACTACAAATGTTAAGTGGTATATTAGAGAACTCCCTCCTACCACATCCTAGTTATTTTAAATGGAATCTAAATTTGGGGTCTAAATTAAGAGAATATATATAAGTTCCACACAGCATAATTTAGAACAGGAAGTTTCCCTGGTAACCACATATAAGTTGGCAAGCAGCAAAAGAAACTATTGCCTTAGGTTCCTTGTTTAAAAAGAAAAAAATAGGAAGTATACTTTATGACCTTGAATTCGTTGTTGGTTAACTCCTTCCTCCTGGGCTATGGCATAATTTTAGGTTTGTCTTTTTCATTTAAGTCAACTGTTTACAAGTGGGTTGAAGAGAATTTTAGTAAATCCCATCCCATTTTCTTCAAAACTTCTCAGATGTTTTGTATTAGGACTAACAATAGTGATGACCTTTCTTTTTTCTTTGGTTAATCCGCTGGTCCAGTCAATAAAGCAAACCTTGGCTTCCTTCAGTCAAACTACAATGAGCTCAATTGACTTTACACTGGAAATAACCATTAAGTCATCAGCAGGATGATGCTAAACTTATTTCTTAAATGTAATTTCTGTAAACATAAACAAAGAACTCTGAAAACAATGTAGTATTGAATGCGATATACTACCATTATTATTCATAGCTTTATTGTTCATAGTAACAATTAAACAGAAATATAACATTCTAAAGAGAATTTGGCATTAATTTACTTTACATAAATACAAGAAAAGAGACAGATGGATTACACTTTATACACTCCCTAACAGCAATAATCCAGGTCTTGTTTTAGCAGATTTTTTAAGACATTTTTCTTAAGCTCAAACAGTGGACTACTTTCTCATAGCTTCTAAAAGTTAGTTCTTTGTTAAGAGGCATACCTAACATGTTTTTAAGTACGTTAATGTCAGCTCTTTGGTATCTGTGATTCATAGCAACCGATACTCTAATTATTATGATATGATTTAAGGAGAAAAATGCATGTACAGGCAAATTCTACCATTTACAACAGGAACTCATAACACAAATTAATGGTAGCACATGCCCCTTANGATATGATTTAAGGAGAAAAATGCATGTACAGGCATGTACAGGCAAATTCTACCATTTACAACAGGAACTCATAACACAAATTAATGGTAGCACATGCCCCTTAGTGGTTAATATAACATTTACAAAAGCTTTTTGTTAACTGCAGCAATATTCTGAAACTTCAGGGCCATCTGGAAATAATTCTATTCATAGTCTCGGGAGAAGGCAAGAGTTGTTAGCACAGAATATTTCAAATATTTAGATAACTCTAGATAACCATCACATTAGAGAAAGTAGTAGCTCATTCTCACGTGAACATGCATGCTCTCCAGCTTTCAAAGGTATCCTCCAAAAAGGAAGGATCAGTTAGAGAAAGGAGAATTTGACTAAACCATGCAGTTTGGCAGACACTCCCTTATTCTCTGCCATGTTGAACTGCGTTACGTTAGACTGCGTTATGCACTAGACTGCGTTATGCACGAAGGGGATGATGGTATAACAATGTAATAAAAATGAAAGAATTCAGAGGAAAAAAGGAAGGGAAGGGACAGGAGAAATAACAAGCAATCTACTGTTCAAGACCTAAGAAATGATAATAGAGTGATACAAAAGAGACGCCTGTTAAGAAAGCACAGGTCATTGGATTTCTGGTGACAGGACATTTCAAGCGGAAGAATCAAAAGCGCTACGGTGGCAAGTGCATTGGCATTTCGAAGGGACGGAATGAAGGCAAGCAGAGCTCCGTAAGAGATGGTGAATTACACAGTGAGAAGATGAGGAATGGGGATGGATGCACACGATGAGTTTGGGGGTGAAGAAAGGAGGAGGGCAAATATGATGTCACGTCAGTCAAAAGAAACAACTGGAGAAGATAGAAAGGGTTGCGTTGGTCAAATTCAAATATAGCAAGTTACCAATAATCCTGGCAGAAGTAACTAGAAGGAAAAGGCATTAAAAAGGTGATAATGCTAAAATTTTGAACTTTGCAAGATATTTCTGGCAATAAGCTTCCTAAAGTTCATAGCAAAATAAGCATTCAACCCACATTTTATTGCTTTTCTGAGCTGCTGATCCCATTGTGAACTTTTAATTAATATCTAAAAGAGCCCCTACATTAATTTATTCTAATCATTATAAAATAATTAGCATTTTGACTATGACTCAGATTCTGCATGTCTATGTCTATGAAATAAAGCATAATTAACACTCATATTAGATTCATGATCTGCGTTTTAGTGAGTGACCTTATTGCTTCCATAAAACCTTACTGAAATGTCAGCATCACCACAGATGTAAACGGAAAAGAAAATTATCATTCAGTAGTTATCTCTCAATAATCATCCTACCAAAGGGAAAATTTCGTTTCTGAATACATTTATCCATTAGTCATATTGATTAAGAGAACATCTAGGAGATAATCCATTAAGTCTCTGAAGTTTTTGATTTCTGCTAAAGGATAAATAACAAAACACTTTAATAGGTAAAACATTCTGTAAATACAAAGTGCTTTAAATTGAACACCTACTGAATTACTATATACCCAGGCGTGTCTCATTTTACTGCACAAGATCAACTATAGAATATAATTTATTTCTTGTAATTTTTATATGTTTTCTGTTTCTCCCGCTAGATGAAAGGATCCTCATGGCAGGGACTGAGTTTCTTTAATTCCCCAATGCCGAACTCATGGAATAAAGGGGGAACTTAATACATATCTGGTAAATGAACACATGAAAGGGCAGGTAGTAGCACAAAAGTTAGATCGGGAAATACACAAACTCCCTCCTTTCTAAGGTTCTAATATTGGCAAGTAAAATATTTTTCAAAGACTGGCCCAGAAAGCATATATGTATATATGTATGTATATACGTATGTATGTGGGGGGGTATGGGGGGTGGGAGGTGTGGGGGGTGTCTTAATCATTTGCATAAAACATGGAAGGAAATGTGAACATGTAAATTACTTAACTGGAGACTGACAAAATAATCACAGGTACAAATGACACATCTCTTCAGTTTAGTACTGTATTGCCATTTTAAAGATAGAAAAGGGACAGGAGTTTGTAGAAGTGATCATATTCACTCACGGATAGAAAAATAATGCAGAATTTAGGAAAAGAAACAGACAAAGAGGCCAATTATATGCTATTTTAATGAACATTTTAATGATCTACATATGGAAAGCTGCCTACCTGTAAATGGACAAGTCAGCAAAACTGTCATTCTATTTCTGGGCCAATTCATTCTGTTTACTGAAGCTGTGACAGAGAGAGAAGACCACTGGACACGTACAAAGAATGTGTACCCAAATTCTTATTTATTCGCTCTTTGGTGAACCTGTTTATCAAGCTGTAGGGTTAGAAATGATAATAATTACCACATAAGATAGCTTCAGAGATCAAATGAGGTCTTGTATTTGAAAGCACTCTATAAATCATAAATATTGAAATGTGTTAATGTTGTGTTCCAAATAAGACAATTTGATTTCTGCACTTTGTGTTCTTCCATTGTTTTACTAAGACATTCCTGAGACATGTACTGATTTGTTCTACTCTTGAACAGAAATTACCGTTTGAATATCCATATGTGTTCAAACACTAAAATGGGGTTGTCACTGGCATTGTTTAGAGAACATCATGGTTAGCCAGAAAAATTTGGCAAGTGATACATTTAATATAAAGAAAATATGCCAAAACCCTTAAAATTAGTACATTAGTTATCTCATTACCATGTATTGTGCAAAATTTTGTAGGATTCTGGGCTTGTGTCTGTGTGTGTGAAGGAGAGTGTAGTTGTGAGAAAAAGAAAGGAAATGATGGCAGATATAAATATCTAATGTAAAACGGGATATGCTGTTTAAATAGGAATGCATAACCTGTTTTTTTTTGGAAGAATTATACATTTATGCCTAGCCACACTAATTTAATAAAGTACTATTTTCTTGCACTATCTGGAGAGCCAAGATTATGACAGTTCAAGATACTTTATGTGTATTTGTTTCCCTCATGTTTCTACCATTTAGTGCTGATTTAAAAAAAAAAAATTAGACTAACACTTCACAGCACTTTGTTGTATAATTTAAAAAGCTTCTACTTCCTGTTAAATGTTTTCAAAGATTTATTTATTTATTTACTTACTTACTTACTTACTTATGGGAAAAGGGGCAAAGAGAGAGGGAGAGGGAGAGAATCTCAAGCAGACTCCCTGCTGAGTGCGGAGCCCTTGAGGCTCCATCCAAGGACCCTGGGATCATGACCTAAACTGAAATCAAGAGCTAGAGGCTCACCCGATGGCGTCACCCAGGCACCCCATTGCTAAATTTAATATGTAATCAATTTAGCAATTTAGCAGAAACCATCCGTAGTTACTAAACTATCCTCTTGCAACATTACAAACTTGAATTATCTGCCCTTTATTTTCATGATACTCTCTCGGGATATATACAAGATAGTTTAAAGGTTTTGTCTTTATGTTTCCTCGCACATTAAACACTTTCAACTCTGTTTAAGATTCAAAAATACATTTTATTCAATGTAGAAAAAAATTTAAAACTTAATCATTTATCTTTGTTTCACACACACACACAGAATCTCAACTTCACCTTTAATGGAGATGAGGCTACTATTGGAGTGGCCTATGAAGTCTACTATTGCTCTAACATAAGGTTTTTATGCTTATTTTAACTCATTCTCATCTATGTTTAAAACAATNGTCTATGTATTAAAACAATTGATTAAGGACTCCTATTTGGTAATATCTGGCAGTGAGTCATATTTTTTAGTAGTGAATAACTATATTTATTTTAANATCTATGTTTAAAACAATTGTCTAAGGACTCCTATTTGGTAATATCTGGCAGTGAGTCATATTTTTTAGTAGTGAATAACTATATTTATTTTAAATTAATAAATAACCCTGACTTTGATCAGTTCAGACCACTCTTTTCAATTAGAGAGAATAGCTCAAAAGTCATTATTCAACTTCCATTGCATGTTTAGATATATGTCATAGAGAAATTATAGTGCATTTGCATATGGGGGGCAGGTTTAAATCAACCAACATTGTTAGAAAGTAATAGAAACCTAATCTCAAATTAGAATAAAGATAATAAATGCAATATAAGTTCAGGTAAGTATGAAATGACCATGGGCTGGAGTTGTTAGGGATGAGATGTGTCCAGAACTAGGAGCTCAGACTATAGATAGTTAAAAAGGTGTAAGGAATTCCAAACCAAGGGGAAGGGTATATCTTTGAAGAAGTTAACCACAAGACCTTCTCTTTGGAAAACTGTGAGTACAACAATCCAGTTGTAATGCAATATTCATGGTTGGAAACATGGTAGAAATATAATTTAGAAATAGACTCTTAAACACTGAATTTCAAACTAAGGTGTTATCATGTACAGTATTTTTAAAGGGGGTTTTCTAGACATCTTTATCCAGCAATGCATTTTTTTAGTCAGTAGATGGAAACAATAGATAGTGAACTTTGTTAAACTTTAACAATTTTTTTAATCTGTGAAAAAAATCAATAGTACTACAAAAGGTGAAAAACACACTGCTGGTTTTTCAATAAATCTTTTAAATTTTTAAATTGTGCTTAGCTATTCATTTGCAACTATGTGCTATAGGACAAAAGTTGTCTAGGTTTTTAAGACATCCAGTAACTGGGTCAAGAATTTTTAAGATGTTGACATAAGCTTGCTGCACATTCCTGTTTATTTCAGATAGCTTTGTGAATCATTGATTTGTTAACCCAAAGTTAAAGATGGCTGGCAAACAATATTCCAACCCAAAGGCCAATCCTAGCATTAATAAACAATCTGAAGGGAAATCATAGATAGTAAATCTCCACTACTACTCCCAGTTAATATTTTATTTCAGTTACAATGTCATTTTTTTAGTTTTAAAAAATTGAATGTGCCAAAAATGGCAAATATATAGTACATTTTATGATTAAACCAAAATTATGATACTAAAATTCAATAAAGAGTTACAAAACTGTTAACAGTTAACTCACTCTAGGGTTCTTAAAAGTGTTCCCCAGATTAAAAAAGGCAAGAAAGAAAAATCAGTTATATCATCGGTGAGTTAGGGGAAAAAAAAAAAAAAAGACAGGACTGGCTGACTATAGTTAAATCATTGGTTTAAGGAGTGGTGCTACTTGGTGAATGTAGAAGCACAAATCAAATGATATTTGAACCCGTTTACATTTTATTTATTTTTTAAAAGGTTTTATTTATTTATTTGACAGAGATAGAGACAGCCAGCGAGAGAGGGGACACAAGCAGGGGGAGTGGGAGAGGAAGAAGCAGGTTCATAAGCAGAGGAGCCTGATGTGGGGCTCGATCCCACAACGCCGGGATCACGCCCTGAGCCGAAGGCAGACATTTAACCGCTGTGCCACCCAGGCACCCCTAAACCCGTTTACATTTTATAAAAGAGCAAAGCATTTATAATTTAATGACAATGTCAAGGGCAGTCTGCATGTTCAGATACTCAACCAGCATAGTAAGAATTGCATCTTGTGACTGATTCGAAGATTTCAGAAACTTTAAAAACAGTACTTACTGATGAGATTTTTCAGCTATTAAAAATTAGACTGAAGAAGCCCCATAATTTGCTTAGGGCTTTAGAGATTCTTTGAGATCTTGTTGCACCTCCCCTTAAGTATAGCTAACAGAACTCAGTGCTTTAATCAAAGAAAATGTCCCTCAAAGATGTACCTCTGTTTAGAACATCTTCCCACACTTAATGAAATTCTCAAAATTGGAGATGTAAAATTTAGATGCATAAAAGCAAATTTGGTGGATGAAGGAGGGTGTCCTCTGCTTCTAAGAGGCAATGTTAAAATTAAAGCTTACTAAATCTTAGCTAACATTAAAACTTATTTTAAAATACAATTTAAAATGAAGATGTTCACATAACATTTATTCATATGCTCTCAACGTGAACAATTTTTTAAGTCAGTACCCATTATGAACGTCTAATGTTGGCACCTAGAAGTAATTCATTATTACCTTTCTTTGCATTTGATTGGAAAAATTAATTGGGGAAAACTTGACTTCATTAAAAATTGGGATATTTTATGTTTCTATAGAGATATTTGGAAATCGGATTTATGTAGGATGTTTCTCCAAATGTAATGAAAATGACCCAGTACTGTACACTTGTGCATATCATTTATGCAGGCATTTCTAATTATTTTTAATCAAAGTCAGCTAGTCATGAAGCTGGAAAGTTTTTCTCTTTTCCCCCAATGTCCCATATCCATTTGTATTCTCCTATTTTAGAGGAGAAATTATTCCTCTCAATTTTTCTCTTTCTGCATAAAACCTTATTTTCTAAGCCTAAGTGAAAGGAAGACTTTAACACATTTCCCACTCCCCTCTCCTAGGGAAGTTCTTTTTTTTCTTTTCTTTTAAGATTTTATTTATTTATTGGACACAGAGAGAGAGAGATCACAAGTAGGCACAGCAGCAGGCAGAGGGAGAAGACGACTCCCCACTAAGAAGGGAGCCTGATGTGGGGCTTGATCCCAGGACCCTGGGATCATGACCTGAGCCAGAGGCAGATGCTTAACCAACTGAACCACCTAGGCGCCCCTCCTAGGGATATTCTTGACAGTGGGATATTCTTTTTATCATCTGTAACCTTTGCTAGATTTAAGACAAACAATTTGTACCAGTATAAAGATGGGGTTTTGTTGGTCTACAAAGGCTGCCTTGAAATTGACAAAACTGTTGTCTCTAACACCAGAAGGGAAGAGCTTGTCAATTTCAAGATGAAATTAAACACTGATCTTTCTTTGGCACAGATGGAACCTTTGAGGAAAGGGGTGGATATAGTTTGGAGTTGAGATCCACCTATTTATAATAAAGAAATAATAATTGATATGTAAATATCATAAAGAGCACATTAGCTTCACCTATACTACCACTCTGGACCTGCACAACCATCTCAGTAAATTAGGGCACAGGTTATAATCTGTTTTTTATGGACAGGGAGCTGAGGCTCCAGCAGATTAAGTGGCTATCCAAGGTTAACAGCTATTACATGACACATTCAGGATTTAAAATCCAGAATTTTGACTCTAAAGCTCCAATTATTTTAGTGGCCAACTCAGTCACTTCATTTATAAATTGTGAATTTAATGGAAATCTCTTTGTTGACCACAGCATAAAGGGCCAAAAAGGAGGAGAGGCTTTAATCTGAAGATCTACCAAGTTCAAATGCATGAGAAAGGATCCAGATTCCAGGTAACACTCTATGCATATGAAGAAATTAGAAATGATTCAGGGATATAATATTAATAGCAACATTTTTCATTTGTATAGGATGTCACACTTTTCAAAGCATTTTACATACATTATTCTATTTATATTGCACAGAAGAACAATTCAATAAATTCTAGTTAAATAATGCTTTTAAATGGGAATGACTACAACTAGAAAAATGAAAATCCAAATACTAGGAGATTATACTATTCTGGAGAAACAGTATTGGCCATTCTGCATAAATGCTGACTTATCAATTTAGCAGTAGAGTGGCATTCATGCTACTTACATATTTTAGTTCTTTCCTGATCTTTCAAACCTCAGAAATAAGGATTTAACCAAAAGTGCCCAATGGCTTTGTTTCTGTTTGCTTTCCAACTAGTGAATAATCCAGATTTGCCAAGGAGAGGTATTTTAATATCTGGTAAGAAATTAAACGTGTTGACTATATTTCGAACTGTACCATATCTGAATATTACAGTGTGTTAAGTATCTGAGAAATACAGAATGAGAAAAAATTATAGGTCGTTTTTATTTTAATTAGGAAATTATTAACTGCCCATCCTCAATCCATTTGTAAGATTTCAAAAATTTTAATGTGTGCTACCAGCAAAAGAATCATTTTCAGCCCAACCTGGGTTTAAAACAGAGATATTACTCTTTTCCAGGAGAACCTTAATTTGATCAAGTGACATAAATACCGGGCACTAAATGACAACAAGCACTGAGACCAAGTACAAGAAGTAATATTTAAAAATATATTTTAAGGTATAAATCCAAATTGATACAATCATGTAAGGCACTTATGAAAAATTATATTCATTAATCCAATGCTTATCCCACAAACTGTGTATTATTAATGGGCTTTAAGAAAGACCCTTATTTATTCAACAATCATTCACCAGGGGTTTATTTAGTGAACACTGTGGGCCAATCCCTATGCTGGATCCTGGAGGCCATACTCATGTGGAAATCACTAATGGTTTCCTAGAGCTATAAACAAATTGTAAGACTTAATGTAATAAGTATAAACTCATGGCACAAAAGGCACACATGTAACACAAATAATAATTAATATTCCCCACAGTCATTTATCACTCCACCATTTGATTCATTTATTATTTAAAGACAGTTTTTATGAGTAATATTATTATAATGGTATTGTGGAAAGTTTAGAAAGAACAGCAAAGGAAAAAAACATAATATAAAAACTATTTTCATCTTCCATGTTTTTCCCCAGTCATTTAAAATATATGTAGTTTATTGCATTCTACATTTGTATTTCCACTCCCATAAGCATTTTCATATAATCTCACATAATTTTATGATAAGCTGCTAAGCAGGTACATCATATCCCATTCCGTGAGCAGATATATTATAATCATGGTATACATAATGCAAAGACCACAATCTTTCCAATCTCACAAACCTGGGCCAAGATTTACTTGATTGCTCCACCACCATTTTACTAGACTGTGTGCTTGTCTGTGACATGGTAATGATAATGGATACCTTTCAGGTTTTTCAACCATCAGAGACTTAAAACTTATAAAGCACCTCTAATAGACACTAAAACTCAAAAGAGAACGAAGAAACAGCAGCTATTGCTTATTATTCCCTGAATGTTGTAGAATTATAATATTTTGAATAATTATTCCTTTTAGATTGTTTTCTTCAGTTCCACACACAACTTTGCTTACCACTTATGATGATCCCTGAATTTCTTATTTTCTAACCTCAAATCAGGAATGTAGTATAGTAGTTATTTTGGCAAAAGGAAAAATTATTCAGGGAGCCATAAGCAAAAAAAGGGAAAGACTAGCTTATTTTTAAGTTCAGCTAGGTGATAAGTAGTAACATCAGAAGAAAAGCATTCTATTCTAAAAATATCATATGAGATACTATTTTCCAAAGTGCTCTAAAAATTTAAATGTGTACACAAACGTGAGCTAATACTCTCATTTAATTATAGGATTTTTTATTCACTGATTGGTTGTAGCTCAAACTTTGAGCCAATCTCTTCCGTGTGTGTGTGGGGGGGGGAACAAAAAGTGGAAAATCCCTTCTGATCTATCAGATATTCCTTCCAAAATGTTTTCAAATTGGGAAACATTTTTTGAAGGTCATGTACCATTTTAACTGAGTTCAGATTTTACCTTAAATTTGTTTTGTTTTGGAGCTGTTTTATATGGAACGCTACGTAACACTTCTGGAAGTCTCTAAGGTGGGGCAAGACACAGGGAATTACTTAACTCCTGATACTTTGTTACCATTTGCTGCAGTAAATCTACTGACCTATTCAAGTAAAAAGGCATTTATGCTTAGAGAGGGAAAAAAAAATGCAAGTTTACAACATGCTCTATGAGTAGAGTGTTTTGGTAATGAAACCTCTTTCTCCTCATGGAAATCAAGAAAATGACAGTTTATCAAGGGCCAGGTGAAATGCACTCAGGTGAGGAAAATATTTTCAGGCATACAGCTTCAAAATATACTTCTTATTCTAGGTCAGATCCCATTTGTCATGTTACTTCCAACTTGAAAAATAAATTCCAGTGATTCTGAGTTCAAGGAGGGAGGAATACTCTGGATACAATAGGTGGAGGTTGAGAAGTCAGCTTGTCACCCTTGGGTAACTAAGGACCTGTCCACTGTCCCCTTCAGGAATGTTTTGAAGGCCAAGAAACCACTCAACTGCTGTCTTCTCTTTATAAATAATTCCCACAGACTATGGACGAAGGCTGGATGTGGCTTTCAGCTTCATTATGGTTTCCTGAGAGCGTTCTCGGGTCCTTACTTCTGCACAAGTGGCCTCTGCCTTTGTGGGAAATCCTAGTGATCTCTGGGAGTGCTTGCAAGAGCGGGCAGCATGAGGGTTTTCTCCCTGGAAACCTCACTCCTGTGCACTTTTCATGCAATCAATCACGAAGGAAAGGTCAACAGACTGCTTTCAAATAACTGATTCACTTAACTTCTGACAGTGATCTGGGGCAGAGAAGTGAACCTGTGGGGAGATGAAGGTAGGAGCACCCCACTCAATCACAGGAAACCTAAACTCCTTTAAGTCTTATAAAGAGACTAACCACATTCCAGTGGGCTCCCTCCCCTCCGCTGCAGACATTTGCCAAAGCCATTAAGGTAAGTCTACACTGATGTCTAGTTAGAAGCTGGTGGTACGTGTGTGCACATATGGAAGTGGAAGCATTGAGGAGGAAAAAACAGGAGTAAAAGGACAGTCGTTCACTGTGATTAACAGGACAAGACAGGGCCATGCTGCAGAAAGGTTAACTGGCTACATCCTAGGCCATTAAGTGCAGACCTGGACTTCAGAAAACAGAGGCGCAAGAGGATGAACCCCTCCATCCTTCGAACACTTCATACACCTTTAGCACCTGACTCATTAGGAGCTGAAGCGCTCTAACGGTAGGCTTGTAGAGCCAGCTGACATGGAGACTTAATATAAATGATGAAATCTTTGGAGATTTATTTTGGTTTTGGAGCACTCAATCCTTTCAAACCGAGCTCATGGAAGTGCTGCAATATTTCCTTTTTAGTAGAAAATACATTTAATTTCCATTTTGGTTGCATTCTTAGCACCTTGTCATTCCACAAAGAATATCTGTGAGAGGTTCTCCAGTTGCAAAAGAGGTAGGAGTTCCTCCAAGCCCTATCCTATCCATTTAGTTTCCTCCCAGACAATAAATCTCGTGATGACAGGGCCCATAAGTGCTTCACTTACCACGATAGCCCGAGTGCTTACAGCACAAGAACTGGCTCATATGAAGTCCTAAATAAAGAAGCTGGTTAATGAATAGATGAGTTCCCAAGAAACCGAGACTATCACAGCCACATTAAAGTTGTTTTTTTTTTTTCTCCCAAACTTTCTAAACTTATTTCATTGGTCACGTTTCTACGGGTTACTTTTGATTTGGCATCGAAATAATGTAATGAGTATCCTTGATCCAAGGTTCCTCAGCTGGATAAACAACAACTTGCTCTTATTTTGATTAAGGAGAGCCATTACATGTTTTTCCTCAAGCTATTAGTCTACTAGGAACATGCTGTAATTTATAAGCCCTATCAAAACTTTCCCTTTAATGAAATGAATAGGAAATTAATGCAGTCAGGCAGAAAGCTCTTTTAGCTAATAGTGTTTAGCACTTTCTTCTTTGAAATACTAGAGAGCAATTTTCATTTACTGGTTATTTAAGGAGGGAAAATTCAGTCCCACGGATATCACCTACATTGAGTTTATGTACAAGTGTGGTATATTCCTTCCCTTGGGCAAGCCATGTGCTATAAGATGGAAAAATAAATGCTGCAGCTTTCTAACATTAACAGCTATTATAAATGGTAGTATATGACTGACCACTAGCAAATAAACTCTTAGAACAATACTATTTCCAATGTGTTCATAAATATTTGTAGAATTTGGGTACCATACTCATAGGCATTAAGAGATGTGATTCTAATTCTGCCTTGACACAGGTATAAATTAACCTACCTATTTTGGTTCTTGGAAAGCTTTTGGTATTTGAAATATCAAAACAGATGACAGTACAATTAGATTTTACTTTTTAAAGATAAATTTGCAGTTAGTCCTCTGTTCTGCGCGGGCCTCTCTTTAAAAGAAGGACTAGCTGGAGGCATATCTCACCGGCTCAGAACTCTGAAAACCAGATCATTATTTAGAGCTTTTATTGTCAGCAGCTAGTATCAATCATTCCATATATACAGCATTTACATATAATTTTACTATTTAAGAAAAGCTGAAAGGAGTTTGCTTTCTAAGAGGGCCAACTATCCCCATTTGCAATGTATTTTTTTTTATTATTAATTAGCTTAAACCCTTTCTTTCAAAGCTGAAGGTCATTTCTGGCCTGTCAAATATTAGTATTATTACACACTAAAGAGTGTGGGGAGTGCAATTACTCTTGTGAAATTAATAAGTACTTTGAAACATAGATAGCTGGCATAAAATAATTTGGAGTGAAACTGCTTTAAAAATAAGAACCTTTAACTTGTACAAATGTTAAAAAGGCAGATCAGAATCCTAAGAACATGCACAGGACCAAGGATCCTTTTGTCTATTTTAAGTCCTTTTTCAAGATTCAGCTTTGAGGCAGTTTTGAATTTCACATCTGATTCCACCTTTGAAAATATTCTCACAGTGATGAATGACTTCTTCCATGTAAAACAGGTTTTGAAATATATGTATATTTACCAAAGCTTCTTTGCTCTTATGTTGAAAATGTTTATTTCTTTATTGGAAACCTGTGGTGATGCGGCCACAGATAAATGCTACTGTAAAAAGAGAGAGATTTATTTTCTTTCAACTTATAAAAAATGTCAAGTAAATGCTACAAATGAATACTAGTCTTACATTGATAAATCAGGCTTCTAAGGAGTGGCCTTTTTTTTTTTTAATTCAAAAAATGTGGTCCATTAGTTTGAAGAATACTTATATTTTGAAATTCTTACCATGGTGTTGTAGTCTTACTTCATCACTAGTTTTGACATAAATTAATGAGCATTTACACTTGATATTTACCAAATACTACCCTTCCTAGTTTGATTGGTTGTTTTATAACATTGGATTTCAGTCAGCCCCGGTCACCTTGTAAAAACTTTGGATTCGAACTCTGTTAGAAATGTAGCAAAAATAATTCTCATACAAACATTTTCTAAAACTTATACATAATTATAGTTATGTGGCCTAACTACAGAACAGTTACATGACAAGGCCTAATGTTGACCACAGGCTTGACAACCTGGGGATAGCACTCAGTATATGTCGGTCACCATTTTCACCATTACTCACAATGTAAGTGGACATTTACATTGTATGGAATTCTTAATAAAGTTGTTCCCTATAACTTCCTTTCAGGGCAAAGCGTAGATTTTAGTCAAGTTATTTTAATATTTAGCAATAGACAATATTACCAGAATAATTAAAATTCTGTTCTGCCAAGACTTCTACACATCTCCCATCTCAGATTTGCAAATGATGTTATCTGAGATTATGACTAGATTTATATTCCCTCTTTCTTAAAAAAAAAAATCTTTTGACTTTTATTAATACTCCCAAAATATATGCCATATCTTAACTTCCTATTGAGGGAAAAAAGTTTAATTCATTGTCTTCAATTATCTTCAAATTCATAATTATTGGACAATGTACCTAATTTTTTCCCTTTCTTAACATTAATGGGTTGACATTCATTTTGATTCTTATTATTTACTGCCTATTAGAGTCATTTGACATAATTCCTCTCCTAACACAATAAATCCAGCTTCTTTTTTTCTAATATTGCTTGGGTGCTATTAGGACACAAACCTTCTAAAAGTTATTGAAGAATAGAAACAAATGAAATAAAAATGTTGGCAAATTTATTTACAGGCACTAAAATAATAGCATAGTAGCCATATGATTTATGTACTTTTTATTTCTGCTCTTTTTACTTGCAGAATATGCAAAAACCATATAACCAACTCTTTAAGAAAATTATAATATAGAATCCCCCCAACCCTCTAAATTCTTTAGTGTTGTCAGACATTTAATACTACTTCTTTCCTCTCCCATTTCACTTTGCTTATACTCAGTGGAAACTTTTCACTGGTATCCTCAATGTAACAAAGCAACTTTAGTTTCAGAGACCTGTGGCATTTTCTTCTCTCTCCCCTCAGTCCCTAACCATCACTTCATATCAACCTAAGAGGAACTTCAAATTAATGTCATTAATCAATCACCACTATCTAATATCACTAAAAATCCTGAAAATGTATTTCCTACAGTTTTTACCGTGTGCGATTTTATCTTAACTCTGGTCACATTATACAGTAAAACAAGACTTCTGTCCTTGAAGTCCCACTGACGTGTTCTATGCTCTATAATGAGCATTCAATGCATGGTAATAGAAAATGGCACTTCCTAGTTCTCAGCTCCTGAGAAAGGTTCTCCTTTTTCCTCCACTTTTATACATTTGGGCTTCATCCCCTTTCTTACTTCAAACAGCATTCCTCTCTGAGCAAATTTACCTACCACTCAGTTTCAAATATAGCAAAAAATAAACTGAAAACTTTCAGCATTTCTTTCACCTCCTCTCTCTAAGTCCCCAGTTGTCCATTTGGGGCACCCATCATTTCCTCTTGACCCTGAGACTGTGGCAAGTATATATAGTGTATACACTCGTTATTTGAATCACATCTTTATGAACCTAACGTCTTAGTAGTGCTCTTGAAAAGACTAGGTTGAGTTATAATCATGGCCATGATTTTGAATAATTTAGGGAGTATTTCATTGCTGATTTTGTCTATTATTTAAAGGCAAATAGAAAAATTTTTTTAATGGGAGAAAAACATACATCATTTTCCAGTCTACAAATATAGTAACAAAACTGAGCTGTGATTTCAGAGAAGATGCTGACACAGTAGAATCGGGAGTGAAAAATCAATCCTTCTGCCAAAATCAAATTAACAGCTCTTTAAAAAAATTTTTTGCAGAGATATTATATGTGCATATATGTGTGCAATGCCCTCACTTATATGAATCACTGGCTAATGTTTTTGCCTTATGACATCATACATTCCAGTTTAAATTTGGGGGTGGTCTTTGTATGATCTTATGATACTATTTAATTTTCACTTTTTCACAATTACTTCCAATAATTTCTTATTTAAATTATTCAAATTCAGCTAGTCTAAAACTCAGAGGTTTAGCCTATTTATCCAAATATTCCTGATACTCTCTTAAAAAAATAAAAATAACAGTGCTAGATATGGCAGGAAATCAAAGAGAAAAAGCAACAAATGTTCACTTCTTAATTTCAGCATTTTGCTTCCTGCTTCAATTGGTCCATTGTCAGAATTTTATTTTAGCTATTCATTAACACAGAAAAATTTATCGATTAAGAACAGTACCAAATGAACAACTTTAGACCCCCAAAGTGTTACCACCCTGGTACAGGTCAATAGAACTAGGCAAACAAGAGGCCAATTCAAGAGTTCCTGCCCAATTTCCTTCCACAGCCAGGTCTTTATGAGCAAGCAGTCATGGAAAAGATCCTAGAAAAATAAACTGTGGAAACATTTCAGCAACTTAATTGAGATTTTGCAAGGCTCTCAAAGCCTGCATTGTTATAGCCCACTCTCATCAAAGACCATGATTCAGCTTCAGAAATGGTGCTATTCAGACCCTGCCGTATTAGCCATATATCTCAGGAATTTACTTCCTAATTACGCAGTATGCCTTATAAACACTTTTTTTCTTGTTCTGTCATTGGGTGACATAATATTTTAAGCAAGGAAAGCAAACTGGTTTGATCATTACTATGAAAAGTTCTTCCTCAACACATGCCATGGAGGTTATGGGAGCACACTGCATTTGTGTTCTAGAAACTTCAGTGATCTCCAAATGAATTTATCACTTACTATGCTACTGGGGGAAAATATGTGTCTGCATAACCTTATATCCAAAAGTGAAACTTCTGGCCTTCAATTTGAAATACAGGGGATGTCGGAAATGCAATACCACAGTTTCTGCAAAGAGTGAGAGAGTATGCCTTCTGAAAAGAGGAAGTACTAAGGTCTCAACTTTGATTTGGTCCCTGTCTCTGAAGAAGTACAAGAGTGGATTTAAAGAACATAAGACTAAATTCATTTCAAGGTTAAAGAAAGAGTGAGTCTAAAGTGCCTTTTTCAGGGGAGTGCTACCAGAAGACTAGGATATGTGCTGATTTGTACACTTGTCCTTTCTGCTACTATGTGGCAAAAAGAAAAAGATGAGGAACATGTTTCACTTATTGACGTCATCTAATTTTTATCTTCATTGTAAATTCATCCTCATCTTAATACGTGGCTAAATTTATTTTTGTGACCTTCCCAGAAAATATATTCAATGTAGACAAGATTCTCTTATATGAAAATAATCAAAAATAATTTGGAAGTAAAATCACTAGGTAGTTGCAGGATCTTCAGCTCTGGGGCCGTCAGTTCAGAGTCATAGTGCTATGAGAGTATTTGTACTTAAGGATGCTGTTTTTATCGTCTCAGATGAGTAATTATCATAAATTACTACGTCTGACTGATGCCCAATAGTACAGCACATTCCAGTCAAAATATGCCACCAAACCACCAACATTGCATGACGGTTTTTGCCCCTAGGTGATAGTGATGTTACCATAATACTCAGCAGTAATTTATCCTGTCACTCACACATTTTAAAGTTGTTATTTTGAATGGTCTTCGATGTAATAATATATTATGTGGTACTTTACATTTTTTTTAATCTAGCATGTTGAGTAAGGCTAACTGCCACAGAGGGAAAGAAGACCCAACAAAATGACTATGTAGTCAGCCTGGACAGATGTTAATCTAGGAAAAATTAATCAAAAGCCATATCACCAATCTGAGTTTTTAAAATCACTGTATTAGTGAGAAGGATGAAATCAAATAAAATGCTTGCTTATGTATATGGCAACGATAACATCCAAGATACATCTGATTTTCTTCCATAATTATAGTCTTCTAATGCCTTCACTCTTTGAGGGCAAATATATTATTAAATGTAATACAAGTAAGGTATCATATCAGTGACTTAAACAAGAAATGGTAAATGTACAGACAAAACACACGTATATGCTAGATGATTAGAAACTGCACTCTGAGTGGACTGAGAATCATTACAATTTTATTTTGAGGTTCAGGGTAGGAACTTAATAAATATTTGATGACATAATAAATGGGATGCATTTTTAAGTTTTTACTCTCATGAATTTGAAATTATCAAACATACCAAAAATATTGGAGAATAATCATTCTCACTTCTTCTTTAATATAATGTCATACTGAGCAAACTGATCGACAGATACAAAGGAAAGTGATTATCTACTTAAGCTGACTAAAGAAAATGATCTAATGATACACCAATAGATAATGAGGATAGATAAAGGACAGCTGCTAACTCTGGAATGACTGAGATCTTTCTAATGACAGCCAACCAGAGCAGCCCAATGAAATAACTTCACCCTTCCTCCCTCATTCTGGTTCCCTCTATTTATTTATTTATTTATTAATTTATTTATTTTTGTCCTCTTTAACAGTATCAGGGCTCGTCAAATATCTTTTTATATGTGGCCTCTGTCACATTAGAGTTCCCGTTTTCTACAAATTCTTAATTTGCTTCTCTGATTTTTTTTCTTTCGGAGATGTGTAACACTGAGCATAACCTCCACATTTCTTATCTCATACTTGGCCTTAAAAACTCATACCTTCTCTGGATCTCAACCCTCACAATGGTGCTGATAACTCTAATTCTCTCTGTATCGCCATTTCTCCCTCCTAATAGGCAATCACATAATTCTAGGATGCTGACATCATTCCCAACTAAAAGTCTTCACAATTCAGGCTCGTCATGTTCCCCTATGACTGTTTCTTCTGCATAAGTTTCTCGGTTTTATCAATGGTATCAAAGACTTTCCCATCTTCTGGTTCAAAACGCCACAACCGGCTATAACCGATACAGGGACTCCTTCACTTCCCTGGATCGATGTGAAGCCATCAATTAAGTCAAAATGTTTAGCATTAATGTTTCCTTCTTAGAACCTCTAAATTTCACCCCTTCCTGTCCAACTACCATCACATTAGTTAAAGATGTTAGGATCTCACACTTGGTTTGCTGCTTTTAATTTTTAAACTCTGTTGTATCCACAATATCTTAATATTACTCTAAATTTCAAAAGTGAGTTCAAGTAGATCCTGGAGAATTGAGTGTAGAAAACTTAATTTTCAATCAAATGAAAGAATCAACATATGATACCCCTGGAAAAACAACAATAAAAAATGTTTAATAACATCAAATTAAGTTTACTTTGGACTTAATGACACTCTATCAGTTGAAAACTTTGGAAGCCCAGAGACAGATTTTTTTAAAAGCTTTTTTTTAGTAATCATAAAAATATCTACCCACATTTTTCAGTGTAATTATAGTGTTGTATCTGATGGCAGTTAGTCAAAGAAGTATAATCCAATGTTGATTAAAGTTTTATTTTAAGGTTACTTATCCGTTGAATGATTTCCTACAGACTCTCAGTCTATAATTCTATGCTCTTTTCCAGACATTTCAGCCTCCAACTCCTAATTTCTAGGCCCTGAATTGTAGCTAGAAAAATTCCATCTTTTTTTATTATATAAACTAGAAACTAAAACAAAGAAAGAAGACACTGAAACATCAGATACAAAGAAGAGGAAGAGATTTAATAAAAATTTGAAGACTGGCATCCAGTCTTGTATAATAACTGATACAATCACTGCTGCTTACTAAAAATGTACATAACTTGTTATTAATTTAATTAAAAAATAATTGCAATCATGTAGGCTAAAGACTATTATGAGACAATTAGTTAAGAAAAAAAATTCCTCAGAATGTAAATTTTTATCAATATTCATTTGTTTTTATTCTCATTTAGGTTACTAGAATAGCAGGCCATTTTTTCCCAAATAATTATTTGCATAATAGTAACCAAACATGAACAACAGAAGTACTAAGATAAAAAAACTAAGTAAATATTAATCAGCCACACTTAGTATCTAAATTGTCCACTGTTTTCTAAGTAGCTGTAATCAGACTATTCCAAAGAAGAGTGTGTTTGCATTTAATGTCTATAATTACTCTGCTCTGTTAGATTTGGTTTTCCACCTGTGAACTATTCAATTGTTGGAAGACTATTTAAACTCTACCTATATTTTATTTAAGTCATGAAAAATTGGAAGTATATCTGCCAATTATATTTTTTAATAATATCAGGTTTAAGATACCAATGTCACACATAAAATATCTCCATCTTTCTAAAGGGTAAAAGTTCTTCTATTTTTGGTGTCCCAAATTCTCCCTGACATGTTTCACTGCAAAAGGTTTAGCATGGACAAGAGGAAACTCCATTAGACATACATTTATGAAAAAAGAAAACCCCCCTATCATCCACTTATCAAGTAAATGTTCCTCTTTTAAAAGCTAGGTTGAAGTTTTATTTTCCTATTCCATTGAAACACACCACTAGAGGGCAAGCAACACTCTGATCTCAGTTATAAAAAAGTAAATGGATAGAGCTCCTTAAAATAACTAGTTATAGCCAATGTTCATTCTTAGTCTCCCTCCTTCCTTTACTCTTTCATTCAGCAACTATTTTTTCCAGTGCTTACTGTGTGCCAGACACAAAATCCAGAATTAAAGCACCAAATATGGCTTTCTCTCTCTCTCTCCCCTTGGGTCTCTCTTTTTCCATCTACACATATGCATATGTATTTGAAAAATCGTTTATATATATAATATATATATATTTTTTTCTTTCCTTCATAATTTCTTATCTTTATAATTTTATCATAAATACAGTGTGCTATAGTAAAATCAAATATCCAGACTTACCAGACAAGTTGTAGGAGAGTAACTTAAACATCTCCAATACTGAAAATCAGAGAGCAGCTTTGGATATAAAGTATATTAATAAATAAATTCTACAGCTCATAGAATGTTCTAACCCTGTCCAAAATTTGACTCAGCATTTTCCTAACTCGGTTTCTCCCTTCTTTTATTAGATGGCCCCACATTGTTATACAAAGAGAAAAGTGGTAGAGCAGTTGTCAGAGACAATTAAAGACTTCTCCAGGTCCCCATTAGCCAGTGCCCTGAGAAACAAGCTGAATGATTTCATAATTTCTGTTGAATATAAAAGGACACTGATACCCTGGGGATATTGATCCAGAAAGACAGAAAGAATAGCTGGGAAGCTCTTTCAGTGATACAGAAGTTAATGATTTTGTGATTCACCCAAGAGAAAACCCTTACAACCTTTGATAATTGCAAGACAGAGAGCACCACTGCTGACCTCGTCAAATTAGCAGAAGCTGCGAGGTCCCTGGCAGAAGCCAAACCCAAACGCCTCAAAAGAGAGTTTAGCAATACTCACATATTTTTAACTGCATTTGTATGTGTGTGTTTTCTCTAACACAATATTGCTTTTTAATCATTCTTAATCTCAGGGTCAAAATGTTTCCTAAGCTCAACACTTTTGTGGCAAGCTAGGCATACCGGGCACGCTCTGCTAAATGAGTAAGGAAAATGGAAACTGCTTCTCTTCCATGCGCCAAAAATAAGGCACAGAGAACTAATGTTACAAGTGTTAAACGTTCAACCTTAATTAAATGACATAGGAGGAAAAAAGACCCCACGGTATAGAAATTGATAGAGAAATGTTTAGCCAACAGGCAACAATGCCTATCTGTTTAATGAGTGGTTTCTTCACTTAATATTTATACTGACTCATTCCTTCAGAAGATATTCACGCAGCTCCTATTCAACCTCCTTGGATACAGCAATAACCTGATGTGCTCTCACGTCCTCATTCTAGGGAGAGAAACTGCCCTGTGCCTGCTAGATGCAAAGCGATAAAGTTGGGCCCAGGGTCCCTTTCTTTGAAGGGTTTCCTCTGACTCGTAGAAGAAAGCCATCAGGATTCAGACACCGTGCAATAGGAAAATGGATCAAAATAGGTACCCGTGACTGTGGAAGTGCAAAGGAGCAGTTTTCTTCCGAGGAGCCAGGAGTGGGGGGCAACATCCTGGGCACTGACTGGAAGAAGATTGCTTTGTCAAGATTTTCTTGCTTTGGAAGAAACTTGAAGGATGAGGGAAGAATATCTGTTAGACAAGTGGAAAGCAGCATGCCAGGAACTGGGCACCAAGTGATGAAACGGATGGCAACACAGGGGAAATACGGAAATAAAAATGGGGCTGGGCAGTCTACTAAGTAGGACTATAGGAATTAGATTTTCAGAGCTGAAAGGAACCTTAGAGATCATCTGGCGCAATGCCGGCACCAGGCATTACCCACGGCCTTTTCAAGTTGCTAAAGGAACTAATCCCCTTTCTTCGCAAATGGGGAAATGGAGACTCAAGAAGATATGGATCCTGCCATTTCTGACAGAGTGTTTACTGCATTTGAGAATTGTGACTTCAAATGAGGAGGTTACTTGCTTATATTTGGAAAGGCTGTGCACTGCCGGAGTTTTGCTTGGTGCTCTAAATTTTTGATATCTGCTCTGCACTTTTTTTTTAAAAAAAGCAAATGAATATTCAATGTTAAAAAAGGGAGGGCTGAAAAAGGAGGCAGAACCCCAATGTGAAGGGCTTAGCATGACTCTTGCTCATAGGGAACTGTGACATAATATAGTTGGTGGTAAAAGACCATTTAAAGATTTTAAGCAGAGAGGCAGGCTTGAATTTGACAAGGGAGCACATGAAAAATATGAAAAAAAAAGTAAAAAAGTTAGAAAAAAAATCCTTACTTTTGCATTTCCCATGCACAGAAATACTCTGATGAAGGGATGAAGGATGGAGTAGAATCAGGCAGCTCTTAGTCCACTCACAGATAAGGATACAAACAGAAGCAGGATGGGCTACTTTCAAATAAGCATGGAGAATTTCTCATTCACAGACAGCAACCTTCTTATATCCTCTCCCCCTGAAACTATAGAGTAAGGGAAACTGGGCGCAGTTCTGAAAGGAGTTCACATATAAAATAAGGCAAAGAGAGAACTTCACCTTACATGCCCAAAATCTGTGGACATTCAAGTCCTCCCGCTGGGAGAAAACTTTTAGAAATAACTGAATGATGTAAGTACAATTAAATTGATGCCTGCTTACATATAACAATAAAATCAAAAATTGACCATTTTTCACACTTTCAATACAGTCCAAAGATTCTCTGCCTGAATTATATTTGTTTTGTTAATGACTATGATAAATTAAACTTTCAACTTTTTCATGCCAGGTTCATGGAAACAAGCTCAGAGATTTGCTATTACTACTTAAAAGTAATTTTTGTTTTCAAAAATCAGGTTAACTGGTAAGAAATCAAAGCAAAAAGCCATTTTTCAGGTAATAAAAATCATTTCTTGGAAGTGTTGACCCAGTAATATAATCAATATTTTTAAGGACTTAAAAATCTGTGACAAATTAATTANAAAAATCATTTCTTGGAAGTGTTGACCCAGTAATATAATCAATATTTTTAAGGACTTTAAAAATCTCTGACAAATTAATTAATTTACCTTACAGATGCTGGGTGTGTCTGTTCTTTACCCTCAGCAAAGGTGTCCCTCCAGGAAAAAAAAAAAAGAAAGAAAAAAAAAGTAAAACAAACTGTTTTCTTGATAGAGGTCAGTAGCATGCCTCCACAAGGGGTTTGACAAACCTAGTTCTTGTCATGGTGCTAAATATGTAAATCACGCTGAATGACCGAGGCTAAAAGCAAAGTGACAGTTGACTGTGACTGCCATTAACCGTGGATCACATCCCAGCATGTAATGCAATTATATGGCAGGAAACAACTAATGTGGGATGCCTCTGGTGGGAGAAGGGCGAAAATATTGAATTTTTCTCTGTAATCTATTTACATCTTGCAATGGGGGCATTAGTCAGATTAAGGTTCAGCATGCCAGGCACACACAGGTCTGGTGTGCTAAGTGGTGCCTCCATTCATGATGTGATAAGGCGGCAACGGTCAGTGCACCAAATACATCATGATCCCACTGAGTGGGGGGGGGCGGTTTTCTCTCATAAACTCCCCTTGTTGGTACACCATCTTGGGATGTAGACATCTTTTAGATATTGAAAGATCTGCCAGCACTAAGTATCAGCACTGAGGCTCCTTTTCCCTCACGAGTAGACAAATTATGTAGAATTTTAATAATAATTCATGGTACTCTCACAAAGTTCAAACTTAATGTATATTATTGAGGCACATGAACCAAAAGTATAAAAATGTACATCTCCTAAAATACTTTATTTTTATAGCTGAATATATTAGATCACCCCAAATTTAAGACAGGAATAGGCAATGTTGGGTGGGGGGTACTAAGGCAACAGCTTTAGAACAGCTTAGCAGATCCCTTTGGAATATTCTGGGAGTTTGAAAATTCAAGCCTAATATGTTTCTCTTGGATGCTCGCGTATTGCCAATCATGATGACAAACCACTTAGCTTGTCCCTCTCTGCTTCTCAAAGCAGCTTTCTGAGAGTCACCGGTTGTGGCAGTCTCAATACCTTTTCCATTTTTCCATGGTCTCTTCCACAGGGTAGTATTTATATAATTGTTCAAAAATTATGCATATTATATAATAACTCAAAAGCAAATCTATTACAGATAAGTTTGATTAGCTAAGAAGTAACTCAGGTAACAAAATATGAATTTATATCTATAGGGAATTTATATTAAGGGAAGAAGAGAAAAAATCTGTATTTCTAATTAAGTACAAACACAAATTAAATCCAGACACTTAAAAAAATATGTGTGGCCTTAGTATGCTTTGACCAATTTCCAAATGTTTTAGTTCTACTGGCCCTTGCAGTGGATGGGGATTGTTTTTATGCTCCGTTAATTCTCAGAGAGTCTTCTAGGTGTCGAATAACCTCCTCTAAGAAGCCTTCCTCGAGAATCTCTGCAAGTTGTCATACATTTCTTTCTATAATTACCTGTACCTTTCCTTCAAGGCACTCACCATAATTGCAATTAAATAGTTTTCTACATCAGTCTTCTCTGTTTATCTCTTACACTAGCCCGTGTGTTCCATGAGGGCAAGAACCATGCATCAGTTTTACTTACACTAAGTCTTTAGATAGAAGAAAGGTTCCAGGATCGGGTGCCTGGGTGGTTCAGTCCCTTAAGCATCTGCCTTTGGCTCAGGTCATGATCCCAGGGTCCTGGTTTGGAGCCCCATGTGGGGCTCCCTGTACAGCCAGGAGTCTCCTTCTCCCTCTCTCTCTGCCTGCTGTTCCCCCTGCTCATGCTCTCTCTCTCTCTCTCTCTCTCAGTCACTCTCCTCTTTCAAAACATAAATAAAATCTTTAAAAAATGTGTTTTTAAAAAAAGGTGCCAGGCAAACAGTAAGGATTTAATAAATATTTATAAAATGAACAAATATATAAATAGTGACTTATTCCTTGATATTTCCCTAATTTAATAATACACTATTTTAAATGTATCTAATTTCTTATTCCTGAAGCAAGCAATTTGTACGTGTAAACTGTGTGGTTCTAACAACTTCTTGAGGTACTCTTTCAATTTGCAGAGAAATACTAAAGATATTTATAATGTATAGATAACAAGAAAGAAGCCCATTGCTTTACATAAGTAAAATGGAAAACAAACAACAATTTAAAAATAGCATAAAAAATATATCACTTCTTATGCTATATATATTCTAGCATACATGCAATTAATTAATTAACTGTAATTCAATCCCTAATTATAGTGCTTCATTGAACACACTGCTTCCACATACATTGTCTCAGTAAATTATCAGAAGGTTCTTAGGCTGAGGTGTTCTCATTTCTATTTTACAGATGCACAAACTGAGGCTCTGAAGGTTAATGGTCCTGCCCAAATTTAAACATTTGGTAGGTGATATTGACAGAACGGAAACTGCTCAGACTTATATTCTGAACAAAATCCCAATGACAGAATTCTAAGGGTATTCCATAGCTTGCCTCTTCAAATGAAATATTTGTGCTTAGTGTCTTAGGTTTTCCTTGGTGAGCCGAAGTTTTGGATAGCCTAATAAAAGGAGTAACTGAAAGCAACTAGAATTTTCCTTTATGATAGAGAAATAAATGAATCTTAAGCATAAATAATGCAGTTAAATAGCTCTAATCATCTACTACGCATAGCCAATAGTCAACAGATGTTCAACAGAGATCCAAGGGCGGGGGGGAGACACCTAACACATCTAATAGGATTTTTTTTTTTTAAATAATGCACCTTAAGATGAAGGTCAATTTTCACTCAAAAAAATCAATTTCAGCAATTCTTACTTTGAGAGATCACATTTTCCCTTTCTACAGCTATATGGTGACTTGAGCCAAGTAAAACTTGGCAGTCTAAACAGTATATATAGATGTTGCAAAATTTTTATAAACATTAACCAAACAATCTGTAAATGATGTGATTTGTGCATGTATCCATATTAATTCTAGAAGTACATGTATGTATGCACATGTTACATTTTATATTATGATTTGCACACTGTGTCTACATCGGACAACCCAAGTAAAAAGTGAAGTAACTGTAACTGCACATATGCTTTGTTGGCTCACCAATGCATTTTCTTTCAGTGCTATGGTGGTAACGTTTACTTATATTTTCAAACCTAATCCTTAAAAGTAATTCCCTTATAGTCATTTAATTTAGAATTAAAATAAAAATATAATTAAAATGAGACATAGTTGATACTTGACTAAAATATGACACCTTGAATTGACCCCAAAACAGCTCCTCACAGAAAATTCTTGAATGTGAATCGTGGCCTGGATGTTCTAAATGTGAAGCAAATGAAAACAAATACTAATGGGATTAGAATATTCTGTAGTTTGGAATATCCTTCATTCATTCAACCAAAACTTACTGAACGCTGAATATGTGATAAAGAATAAAAACACACATGGCCCTCAGTTTTAGTGAGACTGCTGGAACTTGGGCCAATATTTCAGATTATGGAGATCAAATGCCTTTTTTTTTTTTTTTCCAAGACCACTGGCTGGTGGAGAGTGAAAGTTTGGAGACAAATGCGTATGAACACCCGGTGGCAGTCAGCTACCCTGTTCCGAGTAGGCACATGGGCCCTTGGAGTGGGGGAGTGATGGATTTGCAGAATCCCTCACTGCTCCCAAAACCTTCCCAAGTACTGCGTCTAAGTCCTGTGCCCCTGTAATCAAAGTAACATGCTCATCAGCCTGGATAATCGTTGTTACTTCAGTGTCTGCATCTGGTGTTTATCATCTTGGAGAGCCAAGCAACAGAAGGCTTCGTTTCAGCCATGCATTTTAAAAATCTTTTCTTGGAATGACACTCCCTGCGTGCCCTGAAGGACCTACAGTGCATGCCAAGTTACTGTGTTCCCCGTGGAACATACGCATGGACAGCGCTACAAAAAGAGAACTGAAGGGTCCAGGATAGAGGTTTGGAGGCGGCATGAAGCCACCGAAGAGCGTGAGAAGGGGAAGGATGTGTTCACAGCTCACTCACTCACTGATCAGCTTTCTCTTCTGCAAACTGGGGGACAAGATCCACCTCTCCTTACTCAAAGACTAATTATGAAGGTTAAATGCAGTAACATATAAACGCCTTTATAAACTGGAGAGCTAGATACAAACACCTATTCATAATAAAAATATGAAAGTGTTATTCAAATGCAAGGTACTATTTATTATCTTCTTCCTTATACCTAACTCAGACAATTCTTGCTTCCTCCAAATATAATGCTTAGTTCTTTGAAAGTTGTTGTTTACTTATGTTTTAGCCTATGAATTAGGGGGTTTCTAAGCCCTCTATGACCTTCTGTTGGAGTCACGCTTACTACATATAAATGTTTGTTTACCTGACGTAGAGTGGCTAGAACGTACGATGAAAAGGGCAAAGAAAGTGTTTCCGCCATATTATAAACACACATACACACACGCACACACGTCTAAAACACTGAAAAAATGAAGACACGTGAAATAAAACAAAAAAGGTAGCCATGACAAAAATATCAAAAATATCATGATAAAGACAACAATTCTGAAAATTAAATTATTAAGGAAATACCACAAAGATGCACTCTTCCAAGTTGAGATGACTCTATTTCTATCCCTGTACTGGAAAAGGAAAATATTTTATGGTCATGAGAAGTTGGAATCGAGGCACAGCAGAAAAAAAGGGATACCATTAAAGAGAGACATCTGGTCATTTTGGCATGATCATATTTCTGTTACGGAGTGCAAATACATTCTTTATGAGAATGTGCCATTGATTACATACTCTGCATTTTAGCACTGTTTCTAAACATACTGTAAATTATGTTAAGTAACTCATTGAGTCTCTGATTTAGCTTTTTTTCCTCAAGCAGAAAGATAATGTTTGCTCCAAAAAAGAATAAACCAGTAGGCAAATCACATTTATAAACTCTGCAAGTGACGTGAGTGACGTTAAAACATCTGGGAGACGTTAGAGACTGCATTAACTCTAATCATGGATCACATTATGGCACATTTTTTTTTTCCCCTAATGAGGAGAGAAGACTGAGATAGTGAATGTGTTACTCAACATAACCCTGAAGGCCTTGTCCCAGGACTGATAAAGTACCAGAGAGAAGGCCTTGCCCCAGCAGATTTCCAGAACTAAGGCTACACAATCTCCTTTATGTTTGTCTTACGTGTCACTGGTGACAGTGTCTGAGAAAACAAGGCCCGTTTTCACTCCCAATAAATCACAGCCTCTCCAGACCCCAATATTTACATTGAACAAGAAGAGGACCCTTTCCTCTTTCTCCCAGCAACACGCCGTTTATTTGTTAATTGACTAACCTAAAGAAGACGTCAGCACAGACAAGACTCCGTATACACTGAGAAGATTTCAACTCTGCAAACTGTAACATACATGGGAAAACCCGCTTTTGCACTTATTCTACAAAATATAATTAAAATATTTTTAAATATGCATATTTATAGAGAAAACTATATGAAGATCCAACATCAGGTATATAAATGTGGAGAAAAGCCTAGGAAATGAACTCCCACTGCAGTAGCTCACCTTGCAAGAGCTTTATTTGTCACGTTCCATATGCAGCACGATCACTTCACTTTCAAATGTCTTTTCAGTCAGTCAGTCTTTAAGAATTATATTTCTATTTCACTTACAGGAAATATTTTTGCAACAAAAAATATTGACTTGGGTGGCTTAGTGCTAGAGAATTAGAGAGACTGGTTGATAGTATTCTTTTCAAAAGTTTCTTGTTTGAAATTCATTTTGAAGCTGAGAGGGAGAAAGAGAGACAGAGAGAGAATCTGATTAGGGAAACAGTTCCTATTTTCTAGGGATCACACTTTGGGAAATGTTGCTTCAAAGTTAAATCGACATTTGGGAAATGCTGCTTCAGGACACAGAGGAAAAGGAGTTAAAGAAAATTTTATGATGATGCGTGGGTTGATTGTTAAGCTGCAAGCAGCTGGTTAAGAAAAAAAATTCTCGGAGAGTGGTAATTGACACCTGAACCCACTCCGAAGTGGAACTAGGCACTTAGAATTAGAGCAAGGACAGCATGGGTTTGAATCCCCCAGAGAAGTAAGAATCCATGTGGAGCGAGAAATCAGAGATCTCCCTTCAGGCCATCACACCACCCTATTATTCCAGGGTGATTAAATGATTCCCTTCCTTTATAGACCACAGAATAGACTTAAGATTACTCCATCATCACTACTTACACCCAATGACCTAAAATATTGCTGCACTTACTAATTCAGGAAACTTCAACAGAAAAGCAAACATAAATACTCCCCCGCAACTTCTTTTTTCTTTCTTTCTTTTTGTTCCTTTCTCTCTCTCTTTTTCAAAGCCTTTCCTCCTTTAAGTGTTCACTGAGGCAGTATTTTGACTGGAACTCACAGGAACGAAATACTATCAACTTTACCTACCCAACTGCCTCACACCAAATGTTTTCCTATGTCAATACAAGTGATAGAATTAGCTGCGGGAGCATTCATTAAATGTTTTAATTGTCTGAATGCACAGAGAACAGAAAGAGAATGCATAAGGGAATAGAAAGAGGAGACTTTTTATGAATTCCCATTGATTCCACTGTCTGCCCTACTTACCTTCAAACCTAAATTGCAAACATAGCTGAAGGTATTTTTGTCTTGCATAGCTGTGAATGCCTCCATCTTTAATAGAAATGATTTATAAAGAGGTTTTGGAACATGCTGACTTCATAATGAAGAAGTCTGCTCCCAGGGGAGTCATTAACCCAGACATCACTGGTGCCCAAACCACTGGGAATCACACAAAACTGTTCCTTGAGCAATCCAAGATGGATTCTTCACCTTTCAGATAAGCTGAAGTATATAGGAATCTCTATCAACCTGCAAAAGTGTGGAGATGGATGAAGAAATTGAGGTCCCAGAAAGGGAAAATGACTTTCCCAAAGTCACAGAGCTTCTCAGGTCTGTATATCACCCAAACTAGAAAGAGATCTTTAGATCTCTTTTTACATCGCACCACTCCACATACAAAATAAGAACATGTGTAGATGTGTCACTGTTTTGTTCTGTCACTTCTCTAAGACATTTGCATTAATACAGGACAAAAAGAGTTATGGGAGTTACCTCAAGATTTAAATCCAAATCAAGAGTAAAATTCAAGTCTTATCTTCTTCATTTTTTATGACATTGACTCACTGCATTCATGGAGGTTATATTAGTTACTCTAACAAGCTCCAAAATCCAGAGTGCTGAAAATATGGTACAAGTTTATACTTGAACTCTGATATAAATACTTTGATCTGAAGAGATGTTCATTATTTCTTTGGATAAATGATTAAAAACAGAACAACATGAAACAGATTTCTTGAGTCGTCATGGAAGCTGCATTTAAAACATTTTTTCAGAAAGATCTTCAAGTATATGCTCCTTTTTGACAATCTGGGTACCTGGTGCACCTGTGTAGCCTTATGAGGTAATGCCTCTCCCCTCTGTCTTTGCACCCCTAGCAGAAACATCTGGAGGGAAAATGTGAGTAAAGGTACCGGGATTGTCATAAACTTTCCAAAATACCTGGTAAAAAACATGGACTCTAGAAAGAAATAGTCATATTTTTTAAAGATTTTTTTTATTTATTTGAGAAAGAGTGAGTGAGAGAGAGAGAGAGCACTAGCCAGGGACAGGTGCAGAAGGAGAGGGAGAAGGAGACTCCTGGCTGAGCAGGGAGCCACGTGGGGGCTCAATCCCAGGACCCTGGGATCATGAGCTGAGCTGAAGGCAGAAGCTTAACCTACTGAGCCACCCAGGCGCCCCAGAAATAGTAATATATTTTTTGAAGTTCTTATCCATTTTTATGTATCACAGAGTACAAGGGAAAACAAAATGAGTAAAATTATGAAAAAGCAAACATAATTTTCTATTTTATCATTCAAGCTGGTCTTGGCATGGTGAAGGAGAAGACTGGCAGTTACAAATTGCGTAATTCAACTTAATGAATATCAAACTGAAAATAAATGTCAAAAATGTGCATTTTTTTCTCAGAAAAAAAATGACCAAATTCCTTCCAGTAATTTGTTTCTGGATTAATTTAATATTATATCCTAAATCATATTCAATTTTCCCAGATCATCTACAAATATGTCATGTTCCTAGCTGAGCAGTTTCATGTGAAAAAAGATAGTATTTAAGCATTTTATAAAGGTATCGTTTTCATATTTGATTTCCAGATTCTAAGTTATATGTAAAACAATGTTTGGAAAATACCTTTTCCATAATATAATTGAAACCAAAAAACCCCCCAAAATCCTCAGTTGTTATATATTGGTACCCTACAAATGGCCTGGGGCTTTAAATAATCATTTTTAAAGTGCAATGCTAATGTTTTTTTCAATAAAAATAGATAAGGCTGGATGAAAGCCACTCTGAAAGAAGGTAAGAGAGAGAGCAAAAGCATCCTCATATGTGTATGAACAAGGGAGGAAGGGAGCATGAGAGAGACCAAGTGAGGATAAGGGAGAAGGGAGAGAAAGGGAGGCTTATATTAAAATTCTAACAATTTAATCTTTATGAAGAAGTTATTAACATGAAAAACCACATACTAAAAAAAAATATTTTTTTTCAGCCCATGGAGAATAGAAAGTGTCCTGCATTTTCAATCAGTTTTTTAAAGTTCAAAGTTGAGAGTCAACTTCCAAAATCTCAGTGGATCCTGTTATCACCATTAACCTTCAATACAAAGGGCTATTACGATCCCCAGAAGGATTTCTAAAATCACTACGGTGTTTTCATCTTAACCTCTTCTTTCTTTTTCTCTTAATAGTGAATCTGTATCTACATTAGAGACTTCTGGGGAGAATAGCCTGCATTCTTAGCCGTATGTTCTCATAATTTTCTATTCTATACAAGACCCCCAAAGTCTTCTATAGTTTCTGGTTTTGAAAACCCCCAGGAACCAGAGCACACAGCAAGAAATTAAAGGGCTCCTGACCTGTAGGCTCAGTTTCTAGCAAATTATACTGTATTTCAACAACACAGATGGGTACTCCAATGTCCATCTTTGCCTGGATTCCTTCCAAGATGAGCTCAACACCCGGATCGGGCTCCTATGCAAGTGACAGAAGCAGAAGAGGGCAGAGAAGGAGCTAAGCACAAAAATGTGCTCTCAGCTGTGGTCAGGCTTCAGCCTCTTAGACAGGGATGAACTGTCCCATGGTTCTGTGCCCACCTTGAGGAAACCAACCAGGCAAGGTAGCTCCTGGTTCTGCCAAAGGCAATTCTTTGGAAAGAGGGAAAGCTGTGAGCCTTAAAGCACCAATATCACAGCAGCTGGGGGTTGCCTGTACTGGGTCAGTAAAGGAGAACAAGACAGGGAACCAAGAGCATCCACTGCAGTGCCCCCCTTCCTTAGAGATCTCCTATCACCTCTCACTTGACATAACTGATCACCTCCACATGTAGCGGAAACAGATATTAGGACAGATGAACAGTTATGATTGTAGTTGGAATCACGTACGGCTGTACTATGGATTGGGGTGTACCTTGGGAAAGGATGCATGGCTGGCTCCACTGTAAAGACAGAGGCAGAGAAGAACAATAAAAATCTAAGAAATTAATTTTTAAAGATGATCCCACTTAGTTTCTCTAAACTGACAAAGAGGCTCTTGTATTCAAATCTGAAGAACAAAATAATAACAAAATAATTCATTTTAATAATTACAGTTACAAGGATGTACTATAAAAAAATCAAATGGAAACTTAGAGTCAATTAGAATTCCAATTCATTGAAACCATGCTACCTTTAGGAATAAATGTCAAAAGTACCGGTCCCCTATAAGGTTTTTTCAAAGCCTTCATTTAATCTCTATTGCAGGTATACAAATAATTTGTTGATTTTTTTTTCCAGAAGAAAAATAAGAAGGAATAGATGTCAACCCAGCTAGAAGCCAAATAAGAAGAAATATATGTCAACCTGGCAAGGAGCTAAATAAATAAGCAGTTAAAAATTCATTATACCACAGATCTGACTTAAATTCTAGAAATTATCACACTCCATGTTTAAAATAATTATTAGTTCAAATACTTGGCTTTATCAAGCTTCATGCAATGTTACCCCGCATCTTTACAGTACGAGGTGCTTTTTACATAGTGGAATTCAATACACGTTTAAAAGCTGAATTGCCATGGACTTTGGCAAACTCTTACTAAAGATTCACCAGTAGCTTTACTTCAACCCGTGATGGCTAGACCATCACAGATGCCGAAGAGAGTGAGGGTAAGATGAAAGCTACAGATCAGAGGAAACTAGGCTTCAATCCTAGCCCTCATTTAGCTGCTGGACTTTGGCAAATTATTTCACACAAGCACAGCCTCAGTTTCCTAATCTTCGGTACTTCTCTGGGTTGTTGCAAGGACGAAAAGCGAGAAGACATAACCCATGCCTTCAAGGGTCTATTGTTCCTGCTGCACTACAGGGGATAAAAATTGAGAGTTCTGGCTTTTCTTGACACGCTGGAAGCTCTTACCCTATCAAGCTCATCATCCTGCTGTCCGGCCCTGGAGCCTTCTATGTGGGACAGGACACATGCTGTTGGCTTGCCGTGGTCCCCAGCAGTAGGTGTCACCCGCCACTCAGCCCACATACTTACGTACTTACGTAACCTCACTGGTCTCAGTAGCACTCACTAGCACTGGGGCTAGTGACTGTTGGTTTTGCCAAGGAAGAATAAGACTCAGAGGCATGAAATATAAATCTGCATAGGGGCAGCTGAAGATGTAGAGCTGCGTGGTGGAAAGCAGCTGGATCCAGGAGCCAGGGGACATGAGTTGTAGTCCCAGTTCTGCATTAACACCTGTGTGAACTCCAGGCTCTATAGGGGTCTGTTTCCTCATCTGTAAAATATATATTCTGGGTAGGTCAAGTTTCTGAACACAAGGCAAGGCAGTTCCCCATCTGGGTTTCAGCTTCTCATGTGTTCTTTTTAAAAAATGATGCCAAATTAGTGGGTCACTGAAGCCTGGAGGAATTAGAGAAAGCCCTCCCTCCACATGCCCCTGTCAAGAAGAGAAACATTGCACACAGAGTTGATGGAATACATTTGGAAGCTCAAATGCCAAAAGGAAGTATAATATACATAATAGTAGCAATTTTGAGAATGCCCTCCCCTGTGTTGCTGGCCCTGTGCATTAGTTCTAACTGAGTAAATATAACTAATTGTTTCCCTAAGTTTATTCCTGCTAAAATACCGATGCAGGTTCAAGTACTATAGTAAATTAGATCTGCTTTATTCTTCTTAGGCAAAATTCCAACCTTATCCTCTTATGACTTTGCAGAACTACATTTTGAAACTCAATGGCTACGCATGTTCATCATTATTTATTCTTTTTGTGTTTTTCATTCTGGAAAATTCTAATAAAATGACCTTTGTAAATTCCCCAAGATAAAAACGTGTGAAATATATGGAGCTCAAAAGGTCTCACCAGAATTCTCACCCAAAATAAGCACTTTAAAAAAACTAACCTTATGTAATGCTCCTATCAGTGAGCTAAGACCACTTATAACAACAAAGACATATGTAGCAAATACATCTTGCCAATGTCCAAAACACTTGTTTGGAAAGATGACTCTTTTTCAGTCCAGAATTCCATTTCAGTCCTTCCAATTGAATTTCTGTATGCTCTGAAGTAGGAAACAACTAAGACAAGTAAATCAACTTACAGAAGGTTACCGTCAAGGTGTTCTGTGTTCTGCTGTTGTGTAGCTATACAACTGCCCCAAATGAACATGTTGACAGAGCCTCTCAAAGGGGATGACCATTGAGGATGACAATTCCCAGTAGGAAAAACAGCAAGTAGTAAGAAAGGGAGAAAACAAGGCAAGATCAACCCTGGCAAAATGTATTCTAGGATTTTAAAAAGAAATCTTGACTTCTACCTTAAAAAAAGAATTAATGTTCTATTGGGAGTTAACTGTTTCACTTCCTACAGTACCTTTAATAAAAAGTGCAAACAGGCTTCATGAAAGAGCGTGCGCAGGTAAAGGACATGCTGTTATTCGACAGGCCAACAAAGTAGCTGTTCTGGTTCCTCAACTATTCTCTTGGACTTCACCAGAGGGTTGTAACTTTCCAAAGTCAAAGAGGAAAGTATATTTAATTCTAAAACCACTGTGAATATGAACTAACGTTTCTTACAAGTACTGCAGGATCTTGCAGCCCTCCTGGTAGGGTGATTATTCATCCCATTTCCTCAGCACAAACACAGCTTATGCTTGTCCTTGTCCAGGCAAACTTCTATAGCTTTCCCATTCACTCACAAAAATGACCTAATTTAGGCAATAATTATGTGGCCTCCCTATCTCTGGGTCACTAGAACACATCTAATCTTCTGTTCAACACACTGCAGATAGAGGGACACGTAGGTTCAATGATAAGACTGAATCTAATTAAGAAAATGCTCAAAAAGAGTTTATAGAACTAAATAAAAATAAATATACTTGTACACAAATTTTAGTCAAGATATACTTTAAATTTGGGTTTGTTAAATAATGAAAAAAAATTAATGAAGAATGGTCAGAAACAGCTAAAAATAACTAAACTAGTAAGTGATACTAAAACCAATGTCTTACAGTATCTATGACGTTTTAAATTTGTGGGTTAAAGTCAAAATTAAAGCCTAAACTATGTAAATAATCGCTACTAAAGAAAAAAAAATACTGCTGAAGAACAAAATTCCAAACATAGTATAATGAAGTAATTCAAGTTAAAAAAAAAAATGTTGACTATGAGCCCAACTGGGCCTCTCATTTTCCAAAGTTGAATATTCTCACAACATGTCAATTTTGCACTGTTTTGGCTTCTCTGAAACTACCTATATGGATTGGAAAATGATCCTAAGATAATTATATTATCAACATTACAAACTCACAATAAAACACAAAAGAATAAATTTTTGCACTAATTTCTTCATGAATAAAAGTCACTGAGAGTTCATTTGTAGGGTTTGGGTTTTGTTTTTTTTTTTCTTTTTTAAAGAAAATGTACTACTGAAAAAAACCAATAATAGGAACCACAGCATGTCTTTAAGACAGACACAATATCATAGCTTTTTAGGATAAAATTTCAAATCAAATGACAACTTTAAAAAATCAATTAAAACTCAAGGAACTCAAATAAATAAAACCAAATGGCAAAAATTGACTGAACTCAATTCTAGCAATGTTGAAAAATTTCAATCGCAAATATTTTAATAACTTATGATAAACACATACCACACTCACATTAATATATAAAATACATCAGTATTTTTGAAATTTTACATCACTCAGAACTTTTCATATTTTTTCCCGCCTTTGGCATCGTTTTATTCCATTTAATACATTGTATTTACTGAGAAATAATAAATTAACTGACTTTTAATCATCAAGATAATAATTAAACATAGGGCTTCTAAAGAGTGTTAACCAAATTGAGTTAATAAATTTACATCAAAGAAGGACCCTTGATTCTTCTTAAGCTGTACAACCTTAGATTTTTTAAATATTGGAGTAGCTCTCACTCTCCAAATCTTTTTTCATCGTCTTCAGGTTGGCATTCTATAGAGATATCAATCTCAATACATATTTTTTATATATACACTTAACACAGTTAATCACAGATTATTATAAGAAATATTATTTTCATATATTTTAGGAAAAATGAAGTATCTATTTTCATAGACTTAAAATTAGTAGGTCAAATGAGAATAGCATTTACTAAACATTAAGAAGACTTCATTGGAGGAAATATGGAGTGATTTTACTATCAGTCTAAAATCTGATGCTTCCTTGTATGAATTTTAGTCCAGCCATTTCAGAAACTTTGATAAGATCCTATCACATGCGTGGCCGTGATACTACACTCCAGAATCACTTTACACTCTTCTCACATACTCTTCCCACCTTTTTGTTTCCACATTTCTAAAGATGGAAAATACCAGAGCTTCAGAATTATTCACTGGCATAGCGTATACTGTTGACCCTAAGTCATACTCTTCATCTCTCCAAAGGACAATAGGCATAAGAAAGAGTTCAAAAGCCTTTACCAAAGGGAGAACAACAGAGTAAGAACACTGTAGCTCTAAAAATTATGACACTATCAAATCAGTATCTATCAATTATCTAACTATAGTTTCAAACTTATTAGTGAAAGATGTTAATTAAGCAAAGCATTCCGATGTCTTGAATTTAAAATCTAAGTCTCATTATTGTTCATACAAATCCCTCTGGTCCTTTCAATTTAAAGTTATCTGATGAATTTTAGTTAATAACAGAAGTTTCTACAAGTGTCTCTGAAGTAGTTCTACAGGCTGCTTCTGCTGAATTCTATCCATTTGCTCACCCAGAGAGATTCATGCGACAGGTCCCCCTCCCCTTCACATAGCGTTTACAGAGAAGGGGAAAGATCTAACACAGCAATCCTCTACCTTCAAGCCCTGACATCATTTCATAAACATCAGAGCACCAAGGAGACCATTACTCAATATCCAAACAAGTTCTGAAACATGTAAAACTGTATTGAAAAGAAGACAACAAACCTGCACAACTTGACAAACTCAAACTCTGTTGCTGAGAGATGCGGTAATGTCTGGCCGAAAGTAGCTTAGCTACAGAGTACGTAATAAAAGAGCTAAATTTGGATTGGAGAGTCATTTTGCACTGTAAAAATGTAATGCAGGCTGAAAGAGCAAAGGCAAAGAGGAACTCGAGAAATCAGAGACCAGGTCTCTGTAACTCCTCACTTCAAGACAAAGACAAGGGCTGTTAACATGAGAAGCCGGAGGGAAGAACTCTCAAAATTGAAAGGGGAAGAAAATTGGAAGAGGGGAAGAGGGAACAGGATCTTGCACAACTATAACAAAACATTTTCAGTGGCCTCTAAGTTAAGTGAGAGCAGTACTTTGAAGGGAATGAGAGACATTGCTTTATTCCTTTCTCAAAATTAGCTAAGTTTATCCCAGCAGAAAGTTCTGGCACCAAATCACATTTATCTCCTTTTATCTCTTTCAAAATATTTTTGTTATGTCAGTTTTCCAACTTTTTATATATTTTTATGTATTTTCTCTGCAGCATTTTATCTTCTTAACAGGATTCGAAGTCTCTTAAAGACAGGTACCATACGTTATGTTATTCTAACCCATTTATCTCTAGGGGATATAGCAATTATTACTTCCTAAATTGAATTATTCTCCATGGTACAGCATTTTTTTCTCCATAAAAAATCTAAACTGAACTGTGATTTGAGAGAATACACTACATGTTAAAACAGAAATATATTCTAACTTCCAACTCTACCAGTTATCGTCACACATTTCTCTCCATGTAAATTTTAAATGTCACTAGTGAGAATGCAGGCAACTATTTGGATGCACCGTTACACCTGTGTAAACTGTAGGCCCTATGTCAGGCCTAGTTTAATTTACTTGACAATTTGAGTGAAACTCCAAATAAGTCAAAATACACAGATAAATTACAAATCATAAAAATATTGTCCCCTCTTTTTTTAATCCGTCTTTCAGTAATTCTTGAATCTCTCTTCCATATTTGGTGTCCACTTTGAACAAGAACTAAGACCCCCAGAACATGCATATATTTTTAGATGGAGTTATCTTAAGCATAATGCTTCAAATGTGACTTAAGTTTATTTCAATTTAGCTACAGAGATCTTTTCCTTCACATATTTTGAGGGCTGGTCTGTCCTGGTAAATTTCCAGAATAAATCTTATGTCTTCCTTTTAAGTAGGGCAGGATCTTGACATATGACTACTGTGGAAAGCTGAAGGCATTTCTGGCAAGGGCAGTGAATGACTGACTTATCCACTTGCTTTTATAGTGATAAATACATGGTTACACTGGGCAGGAAAACAAATATTCCCCAAAATACGTGCTAAGCACATGTGAGAATGAATGGGGCCATAAGTTATATCACGATTCCTCTCTCCATTAGAAGATGTTTAGTTCATGGGGTTCATTCACTCCCACTACAACAAAAAAACCCAGCCAAAGTGTACGCTTACTTGGAAAGAAAGAAAAAGAAAATTCTCTACTTAAAGCCCTACAATGGCAATTATAATTATATTTAATCGGGTTTCTTTAGTCTATCTATGCCTTGCATAATAGAATTGCCTGTAAGTTAATATAAATCATAGTTTAAGATGGAAGAAAATATTGTAATAATAGTGCACTATCAAAACAGCTTAGTTACATGCATGTCTTAAAGGGAAGCTGGCATTTTAAATCTACATTTAATGTTTTTTTATAGCTAGATTACAAGTTTCTATTATTATTACATGGGTCATTATTCTAAGTCCCACTCAGAAAAGATGATGATATTTTATTTCTTTTAGAAAAGGGTATAAATTTAAAAATGTTATCACTGAAAAGTGGCATTTTGTGTATCAATTAACAAATGTCTAAAAAATTGATATACAGAAAACTAGTAAAATTTTAACTGTATTTGAAAGTTTGGGATTCCATTAAGTAGAGTTTCTTTGGTTTTTATTTTTCAAGTTACACATGACAATGGAGAAGATTGTTAACTTATGTAATTGAAATAAAAATTATTGGTCATATGTCTTTATGAAATTAATGATTTGGTGTCCTTTGAAGCCATGAAAATTTATTGAAAAAAGAAACTAATTTTTCACTCATTCAATTTATCATGTGATAAATTGTAATAAATATGTGCTTCTTATTAAAATAAAGAACAAGAGCAAAGCTTTTGTTTACATCTTAAGTAACCCTTTTAAACACCAAAAAATGTCTAACGTTGTTAAATCATCCCTTTTCTGAAGATGGAGTCAAGTCTTGTTTCGATTCCTATCTTGATAATATTTAGGCAGAAGAAAGAGGATAATTTGCATAAAATGAATTTATTTCATTTTCTTTTGTTTCCAAAATAATATTCTTTTAATACTGCTTTTGAGCCAGTTTTTATTTAGATGTTGTTTGGTCTAAATTGACAGCCTTGAAGTCTTTCCTAAAGTCATATTTGCCTCTTTAAACATCTCTGTGGCATTCCATTATGGGCACCTGTTGCTGCTAATTACAGGTCTGTCTCCTAACCACTTCCTCTGCTTTATGTCAAGGCAAGGTTCAGGCTGCTTGATTACAAACAACTACCAGTTAAAGACCACTGCACAGCTCTCTGCGGTAATTATTCAGGACAAGTTTGGTCTGTGTTTACCAAAGTCTTAACGAAAAAGAAGCAGTTACTTGTTATAATTTCCTCTTTGCTGGCAATGTAGCATAATCCATAACATATTTTGGTCACCTTAAAAGTGCCTACAAGAATATCTGATTCAATAACGCTTTACATAATGATACATTTCTCTATACTGTTTTCTACTCTAAAAACCAAAATAAAAAGCCAAAGATAATAGACTGTGGTCCCACCGAAAGAACGGTGAGATAACAGTCAATTACAACAACTAGGTTTAATATGCACTCCAAAACAGACTTAATTTTCTTGATTCTGGGCCACTCGACCCCGCCCCCCTGCAAACTCCTCCCCATCTCCTCATACTCACGGTATCATATAGCTTTGTCTGAATATCTGTGTCCCCCCCTCAAACTCATATATTGAAATCCTAATTCCCAAAGTTGATGGTATTCAGAGGTAGGGCCTTTGACAGATATTTAGGTTATGAGAGTGGAGTATTCATGAATGGGATTAGTATTCTCTTTTTAAAAAATATTTTATTTATTTATTTATTTATTTATTTGAGAGAGCGAGGGAGCTCCAGAGCATGCAGGAGCAGGGGGAGGGGCAGAACAAGAAAAGAGGGACAAGCAGACTCCCCACCGAGCTCAGAGGCAGAGGGAGAGGGAGGCAGAGGTTGAAGCGGTGGCAGTTCAATCCCAGGACCCTGAGATCATGACCTGAGCCAAAGTCAGATGCTTAACCAACTGAGCCACCCAGGGGCCCCAGAATTAGTGTTCTTATAAAAGAGATCCCTCAGGGATCCCTCACCTCTTCCACCACGTGAAGATACAGAGAGAAGATGGCCATCTATGAACCAGGAAGTAGGTCCTTACCCACATGACCATGATGGTGCCTTGATCATGGATTCCCAGCCCCCACAACTGTGAGAAATAAGTTTCTGAATAAAGTTCTTCACTACTTAACAGCACCGAATTATAGGGCAGACGATATGAAGTTAGGAACGAATTTCTGAAGGAAGGGTAAGGAGTTTGACCTTTAGCCTCTAAGAATTGGTGAACTTTCACTCCCGAGACTGTCCTCACTTCCCACCTAACAACATATTCAGCTCACTGTCCAGTAGCTCTCAGAAGTAGATGATGAAGAGAACCTGGAAAGTTCCGCACTAACTCCACCACCCTAAGTAGTCACCAAAAGCCCCTCTAAGATGTGTAATTTATGCATAAACAAAATATATATTCATGCAACACCATCCCAAAGATCCGCTTCACATGCTGACTGTGTCGAGCACCATGCCACATGCTGGAGATTCCATGAAGAACGTGGTTCCTGTCCTCCTCATGCTGTCATGCTAGCTGGGGACAAAAGGAAAAGAAGATTGCTACAGCTGGATGTGGAAGGTAGCTTCACGAGGGAAGAAAGATCTAAACTAAGACAAAAAGATGGAATAGAAGTCAGCCAAGAGGAAGGGATAGAACAGGAGGCACGAACACTTGCTCACAGCAAAGAGTATAAGCCACCATGCTCACTCACTGCCAACTTGCTAAAAATCCTCTCAAGGATGTTCCCTCCTAGCGCTGCACTGGGACATTCTGTGCCAGATTTGGGGGAGGTGGACGGTCTGAGGAGACTGTAACATAGAGGAGTTCCAGTAACGAAGTTAGAAGTGTAAGAACAAATATCTCTGTCAGCAGCGTTAACAACTTTAGATCTGAATCTAGACACAGTGGAAAGCCACCAAACGGTGGCTCTCCTGATGACATTTGTCAGAATGTGCCTGACATCTGTGTGGAGGACAGATGAGGGGGAGGCAGGACAAGAAGCAGGAGAAACTTCTTCAGTAATCCAGTTGGGAGAAATATTTAGGTAATATATATCATCTTTCGTAATAAAACACCATTAAAGGGTTGAATGTGTTTGAGCACCTCGGTGGCTCAATCAGTTAAGCCCCTGACTCTTGATTTTGGCTCAGGTCACGATCTCAGGGTCCTGGGACTGAACCCCACCTCTGGCTCCGAGCTCAGCAGGGAGTCTGCTTTAGGATATTCTCTCTCTCCCACTCCCCCTGCCCCTCCCCCCACCGGGGCAGGCACACGCGTGCATGTGCTCTCTCTCAAGTAAATAAGTAAATAAATCATTTAAATAAAGGGGTTGAACGAGTTTAAATGATTGCAAATATAAAGTCTCTAAATATATCTGACTCTATGAAATAACTTAATTTTTGTCTCCTATAACAACTTGGTTTTCTGAATTGCTCCCTTCCTCACACCCTGCAAGAGTACCTAATAAACACACATTCTGGCACAACAAAGATATTGTTCATCTCAGTTTTTTTAAACAACCCTCATTAATCACACAACAGAACTTCCTAAGATAGTTTAATGTTCAGAAAATTAGAGTTTTAAGAAGCTTGTATTTATTAAAAAGCAAACAACAAAAAATAGGGATAGCCTAGAAGAAGGGCTTATAAAAAACAGTCTCACCTTTTTAGTGGTTGTAATTTTTTTCCCCTGGAAATCTTTAAAGGAAACTACTACAAACCAAATGTTACATACAGCAAAACAAAACAAAAACAAATAAGCAATTTAATCAATCATTAAAAACATTCTAGGCTGCTTCTGTTGGGTTCTTTAGATGGAATAAGATCCTATAAAGACAAGAGGTTTTTATAATTATGTTGGGACTACACCACACTATTGATTCTAGAATTCTTGTTATTTTTCCCTGTAAGAAGTTGGATGTTTCCTATAGCACTGCACTTGAGAAAGTGAGGAAGGAGGGTTCGTGTTAAAAAATAAAAATGTTAAACTTTGCTCATCGGTCAAGGAAAATGACAAAGGAATCGGTACTCTACAGGTCTATTTAAAGTGTTTCCTGCGTGCATATCATTTTGGTGCAGTGAATGACTTACCCTATTTGTTTATTCAGTTAATGCATGTATTACATTCTATTTGCGAAGGGTGTACAACTGCGTTGTTTGGGGTTATTAATATTTGGGGTATGTTCTTCCTATCGAATTTGACACATCTTGATGAAAAAGGTTTTTATGTTTTGTCTTATTTTAATTTTACAATGAAGCATTTTAAAGAATATAAAGAACCAAAGGGATTATTTAATGTCTGTGAACTAAAAAATATAATGCTGAATTTGTTTGTAGCTGAAAGCATTTTCTATGACCATATTTTTTTTTCAAAATAGGATTGTTACTTAATCAACTTCCATTTTTTAAACATATTCTGAAAAACTTTCTTTGAACAGAACTGTCTTGTGAATTTTGTCCCCTTTCCCTCCTTATAAACCGTAAATAATACATGTATACCACTGAGAAACTATAGAATTCAGCTACAGTTGGTTCGTGAACTAATCTGCTGGAAAAATACTCTATTAAATGCAGCATTTAACATAATTAATAAATGTCAGTCACAACACATATATTTAATAGTTTGGTATCTAATTAATTTCTCTGTTTGCCTGTATTACAATAAGACCCTTGCACATGTAAGAACTATGACCTTGCTCAGAAGTATGTGTAATAAATTTTGCTTCTACCTTAAGATCAGTAAATGCTTCGGTGTGTTACAATTTCTGATATAAATGAAGAAGTATAATTGTTTCTACTCTTCCAAAAAGAATTTAAATGTTAGCAAAAAGTAAAGAATTTGCTTTTTTTCTTTCCTAGCCTTTTTACCTATATTTCTCTTTACAAGTAAAGTTTATAGTGAAGGAAAATATGAACTGATTTTTTTCACTGAAGATTGTTTAATACTGGTTTTGTTTATTTTTAAGATTTTATTTATTTATTTGAGAGAGAGAGGGCACACTAGAGACAGGTGGAGGGAGGAGCACAGGGAGAGTACAGCGGCCTCCATGCTGAGTGTGAGGTGCCAGAGTCAGGGGCAAGAGATCAAAACCTGAGCTGAAATCACCCCGAGATCAAAACCTGAGCTGAAATCAAGAGTCGGGTGCCTAGCCTACTGAGCCACCCTGATACCTCTCGATACTCGTTTTAATAGAATATATTCTAAATTCAGAATTTGGCACTTGATTGTCCATAAAACTGAAACAAATATGTGCTGACTTTCCAAAAAGTTTTACTGTGCCATTTAATTTTCATAACTGAGGATAAAAATGTGATTTTAAGATCAACCCATTTCTTGTAAGAATTTTACCTGTGACAGTCTGTTTTCGTTAGTTCATCTGGCATTTTTCCACCCAATGGTACTCCCAACTCAATGCAATCCTCTCTTTCTTGTGATATATTTAAATATTTTCATAGCTGTGCCAAATGACAATTGTTGCATAGCATAGACTTACGCAATGAAAATTCAAGAGCAAGAGAAACAACTGCTGACGTATATTAAACACATATCTGGTCCCGGGCACTGTTCTCAGTTATACACTTTGGATAACTCTGTTCACCCTCACAATTCTATGGTGGAAATATTATTATTATTCTGATATTCTACTTGCAAATGTGGAGCAAAACAGAGATTTTTAACTTGGATGCAATTTTCAAGCTTAGAGTTTCACAGTTTATTTCCCTTCACCACAAGATTGACGTAAAAGCAGCTATTAGTGTTTCCCTAGCCCAGTTACCACATGAACACTCTCGGTTGTAGACATCCATNAGATTGACGTAAAAGCAGCTATTAGTGTTTCCCTAGCCCAGTTACCACATGAACACTCTCGGTTGTAGACATTTTTTTCAAGGAGTTTGGATTANTATTAGTGTTTCCCTAGCCCAGTTACCACATGAACACTCTCGGTTGTAGACATCCATATTTTTTCAAGGAGTTTGGATTAATTTCCCAAGTCAGGAGATTACTGCGTCCAGACATATACATATATCGAATATGTTTTTAAGTCCCTGACAATAAAGAAAAGGAAATGTAAAACTACAAAACAAAAAAAAAAAAAAGAGAGAGAAAGCTGAAACCATTCACCATTCTAAACAGTCATGATAATCACACTAAAGAATAGGCATCATCAAAGATTATTTTTTTAAGATTTTATTTATTTATTCGAGAAAGGGAGAGAGAGAGAGTGCACCACAAGCAAGGGGGAGGAGCAGAGGGAGAGGCAAAAGCAGACTCCCTGCTGAGCAGGGAGCCCAAAGCAGGACTCCATCCCAGGACCCTGAAATTATAACCTGAGCCAAAGACAGAAGCTTATGGGGCGCCTGGGTGGCCTAGTCATTAAGCGTCTGCCTTTGGCTCAGGGCCTGTGATCCCAGTGTTTGGGATCGGGGGCGCGCATCAGGCTTCTCTGCTGGGAGCCTGCTTCTTCCTCTCCCACTCCCCCTGCTTGTGTTCCCTCTCTAGCTGGCTCTCTCTCTGTCACGTAAATAAATAAAATCTTTAAAAAAAAAAAATACAGACGCTTAACTGGCTGAACCACCCAGGTGCCCCAAAGATTATTTAAAAAAAAAAGTTTTCCAGGCATAAATAAATTCAATTTAGCACCCAAACCATACCGTATATTAAATACACTCAAAAAAATTTTAATGTAATTCTTTATACCAAAAAAAAAAAAAGATTCATTTGTACAGGTACCCAACAAAGTAACAGTGTATTAACATTGCAGGGTAATTTTTTCTAAAAGCTATTCCAAATTCTAATATAATAATTGTCCTATTTCAATCAGTCCAGAATCACCTTATTTCCAACATAATTCAATTTCATAATACTGGTTCATAGATGTTTACAAACTTTTTGTGTGGCCAAATATCCTGATACTCTTTATCATCTTGCAATAGAATTAAGTTTTGTGCAACAGAAAAAGAAAAACATATGGAAAACTGTCACTTTTAGCAGATGTTGTAGTCTGAAAAAAATAAAAGTGGGTTTAGAATTAAAAGCCAAAGGCCATTGGTTGAACTGAGGCATATTTCCATCTGTTATTAATATTCATGTCACACACTAAAGATGAGATTAGTCATTGAGTTCCTCATGTAATATGGTAGTAAATGGGATTTTGGTCAGGAATTTAATTGCATAAATTCTACCCATGTAAGCTTCCAATTCATTCAAAACAAGCCTTTGCAATGGCTGGAACTGAGTTAAAACAGTTAACAACACCAAAAAATACTTCTTGTTTTATTAAGAAATGCTTGTATGAAAATCTGAATAAAAAGGAGATCCCTGCCACCCCATTAGGATTAAATAGTAGTCCTTCTCTTCCTAGTTTGTCTGTTGTTACTTTTCTTTTCACTGTCAAGCAATGCAGGTTTATGTGAGGTGTTTTTTTTTATCATATAAAGAAAAATTGACATTTTTAAAAAATAAGAAAATAAATGTGATGTCTTAGAGGTTTGACAAAAATTTATAAATAAATGTCTCAGGGTACACTTAAATTTATGAATAAATTCTCAAATTTAGAAATAAATTGATAAATAATCCTGAGTACTAAAAGTGTGATGAGAGTCCAAATGACTACATGAAAATATACGCAAAGCTTATGCCCAAGTGATTAAGGTTATAAGCTTTAGCAGGGCTCCCCACTGTTGCCTGTACAGGGTTTCACTAATGGTCTGATAATGGGGGGGCGGGCATGGAAGTTCTTGTAATACTTTATAATTGTGTAAGCACGACAGCCACTGATAATTACTGCCCTGTTCTCAACTCACACACGAGATAACTAGGCAACCCTCACACTTTGTCTCCACAGTGGCCTTATAGTTACAGAATGCTGTCTTTGAGAATTCTTTAAGACGACCTATTAAAAATTCTTGCATTTCTAATATAATTTGCAGTAAAACATCTTATCTTTCAGATGATTAAATGGTGATTAGAAAATATCCAGAAGATGGTAAAAATGGGAGGGGAGGGTATAAAATGGGTATTTTAACTTTTGATTTCATTTCAGGAAACGTCATATTGCTTTTAAACATAGTATCATAGTCATTACCTTAAAATATTAACACATATGAAATTAGACCTCTGTTTTCACTTTTTCCCTTGTTTTCTTTTCTCAATCACCTTGTGTCCCCCCTACCCTCATTTACACACATCCTAGTGCCTTAGGAGGGGCCTTCCTGTTGTTTCCAAGTGCACTGAAAACCTAAACACTGAGGTTAAAAGTNGGGGTTAAAAAAAAAAAAAAAAAAAAAAAAAAAAATCACATCACTTAAAATGAGTATCTCAAAGCAGTGCACGTTATTATGTGTTTCAAAGGAAACAACTCTTTCTGGATGTCAGCTTAAGCTTCTCCGCATGATTTTTCTCAGACTTCCTTTTAAAACCATCACTACCATTTATTATCTTCTTGTTATATTGACTGTTACTTTTGTTTCATCACAAATCTGTGCCTGTTTATTAGCAGCCCTGCCACTACTATCAGATGACATTTGTTTTGCTTAATGTATGTAGTTTTAGAAAAAAATTATAGAACTGCTCTTACTGCATTATATTAAAAAATTCCAATGTACATTTAGCTGACACTGCATCAGCTGCTATTTAAACGGGGCTTAGCTAATGGACTTTTAATGTCAGAGGGGTTACGTGCAGTTACTGGCTATTAGCAGAAATGGCTCCTTTCTATAAAAATCACTTTTCCTCAAGTGTGTTGTTTGAACATTCCTTTCCCTAATTTAGTGACTGTCACTGAATGCAAAACAAACTCAAGGACTCTGGAATCCGCTGTTATCTTGAAGACCCTCTTTTTAACCTCGCAATTCAGCATTAAACAGGCAGCCACCCTCGTTAGCATTTAGGTTTGTAATCACAAAACTCCATGAGGCATTATTATTTATTTTGCCATTCTTAGCAGAGTCCTACATATTTTGCTATGAGAACCCCATATCATCCAAGAATGTATGACACGTATGATAAGAGAACATACAAGACAATATTCTGAACCCTAGCATTTATCTGCATCTTTTAAAATTCTAGTTCAGAAACACCAAGTGATGTGAAAATGTGTGGCAGTAATTAATATGTATTCACATGTTGATATATCATATAGACATTGATACATTAACCTGCATTTAATACAATATTGAATATAAGCAAGGAAGTATATTACTCCTCTATCTGGAATGAAATTCTGTATATTCTTTCTTTAGTAACAACCTTTTTCCCCCTCAATTACCTTTATCTTTGTTCATTTAAATAAAGCCTTCAATGGATGTGATAGGGATACCTAGAAATAAAGCCACCTGTACGGCATCTAAGGGAGTCCAAGAAAACCAAATATTCTGCAGTCTGGAAACATAACTCCACACTTGTTTAGGAAGTGGAAACAAATAATTACAGAATTCAGGGAAGAACCACACAACTGACCTCTCCTTCGATCAGCCCACAAGAGCGGTCACCTCAGGCAGGTGACTCTTCTGGAGAGCTCATGCATGTGGATGAAGATTTTACCTGTTTGTGCATGGAAATGATTGTTCTCCCTTGGTCAACAAATTATAGTCTGCTGGGTAGAAAACAACTGGAATTTCTCCATATGTTGAAATAAGCCAGTGAACGGTGGGGATCCCTTCGTTTCTGTCACGTGGAAGATAGGAGAACACTTGTTTCTATAGATAGCCATTGCACCAGTGAGACAGAGGTGTCTCTACTGGACACTATGCAAATGACCAACACATGGAGGAGAGCGAGGAACTTTTTGCAGAAAAGTAGAATATAATTTTTCAGTAAGAAAGCAGTGATGAAACTTGCTTCCCCATTCAATGACTACCTTTATGAATTTGTTTCATAAGTAAGTTTTATTTTCATTTTTTGATAGGCTCTCTTTGCTTCCTAAGGATATGGCCAAGGCTGTTTGAAAAAACTCTCCTAAAACAAAAATAGTTACACACACACAATTTGTGCCAGCATACATACGCTCACGGGGTATTATTGAACTGTATTTGTCTATTCCTTGTAACTCTTCATTTCATTAAGACTCTGCCTGGAAATACCCCACAGGAAATAATTCTATAGTTATTTAATTCAATAAAAAATGGCATGTACCTTTCACGTTATCATCATTTCTAATAAATCCAATAAACTGATTATCCCCACCCCTACTGGGAAAACATATCTATTGTTAAAACTTTTCCTAGCCATCCTTTCCTTTTTTTTTAATATGTTACAGTAAGTAAACTATAACTCTATTCACTGTGGTCCTTCTAATTCTACATAAATATATACATGTGCATGTAAATCTAAACAAAAAAAATTTTGATCAATATATAAAGGGCAATATATAAAGACATCAGCGATACTTTCATAAAGATAAAATTACACTTAAGCAATTTTTCTGTTGAAGAAATGTCCTTAAGAACTCCTATATAAACTGGGTGATGGACATTAAGGAGGGCACGTGATGTAATGAGCACTGGGTGTTATATAAGACTGATAAATCACTGACCTCTACCTCTGAAACCAATAATACATTATATGTTAATTAATTGAATTTAAATTTTAAAAAAGTAAAAAAAAAACTCCTACATAATTCTAAAAATGCTATTGGATTTCTTATGTACATGAGATTTAAACTATGATGTTCATATTCTTATTAATGACAATATTTAATGGAGTAGTTCAGTAAATGAGAGTGCATTTTATAATGACCACTGGAGTATTAATTATATATTCTATTACCAGTGAAATAGACTTCCAGACACCATATATCAGTATTCCACTAATTAAGTCTAGATTTCTCAAACAAGCACATCCTGCTCAAACAGGTCCAAATAAAAACCAAACATAATTTTTTTTCAAGTATACACCTTTTAAGTACTTTCCAAGTTCTCCTGTGTTAGCTGAAGTCAGTGCAGATCAACACTCTTATTTAGATAAAAGTTGCAAGTCAGAGGGCTTGTTGAATAATATTATGATGAAATGCTGATCTGAGGTCTCTATTCCAGATAGCAAAAATAATAAATCATTTGAACATGCCTGTTTTTCCTCATCTTCTGAGAGCAGTTACTGAAATGGGCTTCTGTTTTCCACCAAGAAGCATGCTCTGTTGGTGATGGCTGTAGCAGCCCGGGAGGGAAATGTCTAAGGCTCTTTCAATCCTTGAATGTGATCCCTAATACATTTTAAAGCTTATATTCTTTCATCATCCTATGGAGATCCAAAAGGAAGAAGGGAAGTTGCTGAAGAAAATGACAGGCGTAGTAATTACTGTTTTATTTAGGATGACTTCAAGATTGCTGCCTGCTAGACTTGAGCACTTCCACTGGGTGGCTACGATGTGTGTATTTGGCAAACTCTTTATTCAGTGTAAGATAAAATATATCATTTTCCCCTTATCAAAAGCTAAATTAAAATGTCAACATATTTCACACAGACCTAATGTTCAAAGTGAAATGACCATTATTTACTCTTTCTTCCCAATCATAAAGTTTTTGTTGTGGTAGTAATTTGGTTATTTGCTTGGTTTGGGTCAGATATAACACAGGACTCTGGAAATCACATATAATAAAACAGCAGAGCTTTTGTCACTGACAATGGTTCTTAGTTCCTGCAAAAGTTAGAGAACACCATTTGTTAAAGAGAGTTCTCTCTGATTTGGTTGTAGAAAGGATTTTTTTAGGTTCCTGAAATTCCAAAAAGATAGGAGAATGATTTAAAATACGTAATTTGATTATAAGGAACAAACTTGCACATTTAGAGATTAGAATTGTCCAAAATTGTTCTCTTCACTTTTATACATGAATGTAATTCATTATGCTTATAGTTGTAAGTGGATATTATCACACCACATACCCTATCACAGAGTTGCACTAAACTTCCATGGTCTAAGACAATATACGTTATGAATTACTTTAAAGTGATTACATTTCTATGCAAATGGCATACTTTACTTCTATGCTACTCTTTTATATTTTATACACACTGATTTTCTTGAATTTTTAAAAACACCTGCATTTCCATTCATGGACATATTTGCCCTTATAACTGAGCTGCAAATGTAGCTATTCTGATACAGGCATTGATATGCCAGCACTAATCTATTTTTTATTGGAAAGGAATGCTCATATATAAGGTTTTTCTTCTGAACAGAAAAAAAAACAGAAAAGACAAAAAATAATAGTTGAGTTCAGGCAGTTCATGATTAAATAATCAATTAAGACATTGACTAAAACTGAGAAATGTTAGCATTCATCAATAAACTGCTTAAACGTGCTGAGGGAGTATCTGTTGTTTAACATCCTTAGTTAGAAGAGAAGATAATGCATGTTTATCTACATGAGCCATTTTTATGGTTTCATAATTGCTGTGAAATGAAACTAGCAACAGGACCCAAATGACAATGATTAATGAAGGTAAAACTCCTATCTTCGCAACATTTTAAAATAAATAAGACTGGTTACTCTGGAGTTAAATTTGATTAGTCAGTATTCTCTATTAACATGATTATTTTCAGCCTTCACATTTAGAATGAGAATTCTAATAGGTATACCAATATAATGAAGTCTCACCTAGCTCCCCTCACTCTCACATTCCCCTACCACGCTGCACGGAGATATGGTTTGTTATTTAATTAAAAGAGGCTATTCCCCAAACATTGGAGTTTTCATATATTAGACTTAACTTTTGCCACACTAAGCACTTTTGCTCACTGCTAATAAAAAGTATAATGACATTAAGGACAAACATCTGCATATTTGGCGCTTTCAAAGCTATAGCTCACTTTCCAAATTATAACTTCAATTTAATTGATGTTACCATAACTTTAACACTATAAACTCTATGTAGAAGGTTGGACATGTTTTAGGTACTTCTAAAATCTGGAGACGTTTTTTGTGTATTTCAAAACCTCATTATATAATCCTAAAGTAGCAACTTTTGTGGGGGCAGGAATGCTCATGATGAGAAACTACATTACAACTTCAACCCAAACTCTTTTTAAAAATCTGAAATTGCAGAACAGTATTTTCTAACATTTTGTTTGTGAAGAATCAAAACATTGTCAACATAATATATGTATTAGGTTTTCATGAAAAAGCAAAATTCTTCTGAGAGCTCTAACCAGGTAGAAAGGATAAAAAGTTCACTATCTCTGGTCTTGTTAGCTCATAAAATTTTACCATAAAATGTTTTTATTAAAATCTCCATAAATGTGGAGTTAACAAATACTTAAAATAAGAAAAACTATAAGTTATTCAATTATTGGATTTATTTTTAAGACCTAGAAAAAAGGAGACAGCAGTATTTTAATATTGCTCAAGGCAAACTTACTCCACTTTTAAAAAGTCATATAAAAAATAGCACTAAGTTTCTGTGAGTCTCTGTTCTAGTTAAAAATCCTTGAACTAAGCAATACTGGGACAATACCCAAGGTCTCAGTTTCATGTAGCCCTCCTCCACAAATACATAAGCAATACCAAATCCAAATAAAATATGAAATCAAAGAAGAGTTCACACATAACTTTAAGAAGTTAGGATAACAAAGATAAAAAAGCAAGTGAGAAATCTGGGGATCTGTAAGTGTAGAACAAGCAGTCAAAAATTAAAAGCAGAATGAAAACACTATAAGAAAAAGATCTGTCTTAACTCTAAGTAACATAAAATTCCCCACAAATCCCTAGTGCTATCATGAAAGTTAGCCAGAAAACAACATTCCCACTAAACATGAAAAAATAGAAATAACCATTAAACAACAAGAACTAATAAAATGTGAAAGTTTCAAAATATGTTATCTAGATTATCCATGTTGTTCTAAATCATGATGTTAAAACTTTCTATTGCAAATTTAAATTGAACATATGAAAAGACCTGGTGAATTTGCTTTGCCTTTGAGTCATCCTATTTTTCTATATATTTCTTTGTGTTGTTTTAACATGCATTCAATTAAGTTCTTTAGACAATACACCTTTGGTATTTTTTTAAAGGAAAACTATTGATATTTGCATAAAGGGCTGATTTTCCTTAAACCCTTATCCGAAAGCCTGGGACTTGGCACGTTTTGGTTTTTTTCTCCCCACAAAAGTGTTTACGGATTTATGAAAAGTTATCTTTCAATATTCACTGTAAAGATAGAAGTCAAGGGTAGAGCTTGCAGCCAGGACTTAACCGGCAGTGACTCAACATGGCATTTTTAGAATTGGCATTAGGTTAATTTTCCCAGAGAGAGCAGAAAGGAAGAAATGGGCTTATGAAAGAAGAGAGCTTCCCCCAGACTGACTGTTCAAGGAACCATGCACGTCACTGTCCAGGAGTTTCCAGCGATCTATTTTGGAACATCTCCTCAGACAGCTTCATTTGTTGCTTTTGGGGAAGTAGAGTCTGAAGTAATCCCCAGTCTGAGTTCAAAATTATTGACCTTTAGTTTCTTTAGCTTCCAGATTTCTTTGCCAGTGGTTTACAGAGTTAGAAGCCAAAGAATGTTTACTTTCTATGGGCCAGACATGGCCCTAAACAATTTTCATGTATTAACTCATTCAATCGTAACAGGACTGATAGTATATATTATCCTCACTTTACATCTGTGGACACTGAGTCACAAATGAAGTTAAATAACTCACCCATGGCCACACAAGTAGGCGGTGGTAAAAGCAGGATTAGGAAACACCGATAAACCCTAAGCCAGCCAGCGGAATGGGCACATACCACTAACAACCCTTAGCTTGTGCCCCCTCAAAACCAGACCAAATACATATTAAATTTAATTCAGATTTAACATAACTTAGACAGTGCAATGCAAACTCGGCATTAGAACCCCCCCATTTCAGACCAAACTGCCATCCTTAAATTCGTCTGTGTAGAAATTCCGGAAACCTCACCACCACTCCCAGCAGAACATTTGCCTGATCCATGTCTCTATCTTTGATACTTGAATCCAGAAAGTACTATACCTATGCTGACTGTTATTTTTCAGAAAGTGAGTTATAATTACATGCTTCTAAGTCTGTCTTCCTTGAGGGCTGAAACTGTCTCTTTCAACATTGTATCCCTGACAAACAGCACACAGTCTGGGACATAATAAGTGCACAACAATTGTTTGTTTAGAATTTTACTTCTTCTAATATCATACACTAACCAAACTAGCTAATGTGTTTCTAATTTGTGGGGAGATGTGAACAGGTTTGTTTTTAACTTCCACAAATATAAAAGTCAAACTAAAAAAAAAAAAAAAATGTAGGTTAAAATCACAAGGCAAGGGCTCTGGCTCAATCCCCACCCCCACTATTCTCCCCTATTATCTTCATGAAGTGGTTGCAGCCTGTAATTTTAATGTTTCTTCTGAGAGAGACTCCCTCTGCTGCTCCAGCAAAGCCATGACCTAAATCAGAAAAGTGCTAAACGCAGTTCAGGCTTAATAGAGCACACTCTGGCTGTTGGCACTAATTGCAGAAGGTAGCATACATTAACGAACAGTTATTTTTAAGTCTCAATAATAATTCTAAATAAGCTAGGAGGGTTTGCCTTGGGAGAACTCATGCCTCCTTTATGTTTGGGGGGGGGGTTGCTTAAAAAAGATCGGTATGAATACTGATCAGGATGTCCAGCTCCCAGACTAAAATGGGAGACAGTCGAAGAACTTGTGTTGGTGAATGCTGAATCCCCAGTACTCAGAATACAGAAGACTAAGGAATCAGTGAATGTTAACAATCGAATAGTTCTTCCTTCTTTGCAAGTATTTGAAAGTTTGTCCTCTGAGGCATTTTAAGCATTCCTTAAGCTAGAATACATGAAATTATTTTTTCTGAACAAAAATAAACTAACCTACTTTTCTTTATTGCAAATTCCAAATGTGATTTTATGAATTTACTCAGCTCCTAAAATGGAGAAAATATGATATAATTGTAATGAAGTTCAGTTATCCTTCATGCCAATTGTCTATTTGTACCACAGCAATATGCATAAATGCATAAAGGTAATTTCTACTCTTTTGGAGGAAGAAGTATACTATTTGTTTAAAAAAATTATAAATTAACTTACGGTGGTAGTAGCAAATATTCCCAATATGATTAAAGTCTTCACTAATTTACTCTTCTGACTTCGGTGATGTTAACACTCATAACACTAGTTGGTGCTAGATAAGCAGAATATCAATGCTGTGTAATCCAGAAATAAATGCATTTCTAAAACAGGAGGGCACTAAGTCGGAGGCACACTGATCAAATACTCTCTCTCTCTCTCTTTCTCTCTCTCGCCCTCTGTCTCTCTCTCTCTACCTATTAAAATCTTTCATTCTTGGAAATCAGAAACAACATGTTTTTTTTTCCCCCCCC